>NC_064534.1:37754456-37819456 GCF_023856365.1 Brienomyrus brachyistius
TCTGGTCAGTACTTGGATGGGAGACCTCCTGGGAATACCAGGTGCTGTAAGCTTTTCTCACTTTTACTTTATACAGGGGGGGCTCCACTTCACGATTAATTTAAATCTATCACTCCCCTTCCATTTTACTATTTTATATATATATATATTTTTCTCTCATTCATAAACGTAGCTTTTACACACCGTTTTACTCTAAATACTTCCTGGTAATTCTAGGTGCTGTAAGCTGTTCGTGCCTTTATTCCACCAGGGCGCGATCTTCTCACAAACTTGAAGACTGTCACTCCCCATTCACGTTTTACAACTTATTGTTAATGATAAAGAGACAGCTTTTTACACAAAGTTTTAAACAAAGTACTGATATTATTCCTCTTCAACTGACCGCTTTGTTTTCTATGCAAAAACCACTTCGCCACAGAAGACTCGATATTATTGGCATAGCAAGTTCTGTTCTTCTCCTTTCAAAACTTGCTAAAAGCTGTATTTAAAAGAACAGATTGGACGGGGTAATTCACACCCTTCAATGCCAGCTTAATGTTTAGGTTAGTGGGAATCACAGAGGAATTAGGGATGGAAACTTCTTTGCTGGTGGTAGAAGCGGTCTGGTGAATTTTTAGAGAGAAGAGGCCGTCGATGTTTGAATGTAGAAAATTGTTCTGGCTGCAGCCTGCAGTATGGACTTGTTGGTGTGTGTAGCTCCCAGTGTTCTGACAGCGCGATGTTTTGGGGAAGCATCTGATTCAGCAGCTACCAGTGGGCTTCGTGCGGCGGAGATTTTGTGGCTGTTAGCGGAGTTGATAACAGAGGGTCGTTAAGAGAAGCCTGCATGCAGTAGGCAAAGGAGTAATGTTTGCCGGCGGGCGACGTGCGGCGATTAACCTGTGCGGTAGTGAAAAGGAGTTAAAAATAAGGAAGTGTGCGGATGCGGAAAGAATGGAATAATTGTGGTAGGCTGCCGGCTGAGTAGTTTGGTGAATGTTTGGTGTGGGTCCGGCGCTGCCGATTGGATGGTGGTGCTGCAGTGTGAGTCAGATAAAAAAAAAAAAAAAAACAGGAGTAGGATCCAATGGGACTAACTGGCATGTATAGACGCGTGTAATGCAAAAGGGCTGTTTTTGGTAGCATCTTTCGCTTACGGCCATACCACCCTGAACACGCCTGATCTCGTCTGATCTCGGAAGCTAAGGAGGGTAGGTTCTGGTTAGTACTTGGATGGGAGACCACCTGGGAATACCAGGTGCTGTAAGCTTTTCTCACTTTTACTTTATACAGGGGGCGCTCCACTTCACGATTTATTTAAATCTATCACTCCCCTTCCATTTTACTATTTTATATATATATTTTTTTTTCTCTCATTCATAAAGGCAGCTTTTACACACCGTTTTACTCTAAATACTTCCTGGTAATTCTAGGTGCTGTAAGCTGTCCGTGCCTTTATTCCACCAGGGCGCGATCTTCTCACAAACTTGAAGACTGTCACTCCCCATTCACGTTTTACAACTTATTGTTAATGATAAAGAGACAGCTTTTTACACACAGTTTTAAACAAAGTACTGATATTATTCCTCTTCAACTGACCGCTTTGTTTTCTATGCAAAAACCACTTCGCCACAGAAGACTCGATATTATTGGCATAGCAAGTTCTGCTCTTCTCCTTTCAAAACTTGCTAAAAGCTGTATTTAAAAGAACAGATTGGCCGGGGTAATTCACACCCTTCAATGCCAGCTTAATGTTTAGGTTAGTGGGAATCACAGAGGAATTAGGGATGGAAACTTCTTTGCTGCTGGTAGAAGCGGTCTGGTGAATTTTTAGAGAGAAGAGGCCGTCGATGTTTGAATGTAGAAAATTGTTCTGGCTGCAGCCTGCAGTATGGACTTGTTGGTGTGTGTAGCTCCCAGTGTTCTGACAGCGCGACGTTTTGGGGAAGCATGTGATTCAGCAGCTACCAGTGGGCTTCGTGCGGCGGAGATTTTGTGGCTGTTAGCGGAGTTGATAACAGAGGGTCATTAAGAGAAGCCTGCATGCAGTAGGCAAAGGAGTAATGTTTGCCGGCGGGGGACGTGCGGCGATTAACCTGTGCGGTAGTGAAAAGGAGTTAAAAATAAGGAAGTGTGCGGATGCGGAAAGAATGGAATAATTGTGGTAGGCTGCCGGCTGAGTAGTTTGGTGAATGTTTGGTGTGGGTCCGGCGCTGCCGATTGGATGGTGGTGCTGCAGTGTGAGTCAGATAAAAAAAAAAAAAAAACAGGAGTAGGATCCAATGGGACTAACTGGCATGTATAGACGCGTGTAATGCAAAAGGGCTGTTTTTGGTAGCATCTTTCGCTTACGGCCATACCACCCTGAACACGCCCGATCTCGTCTGATCTCGGAAGCTAAGGAGGGTAGGTTCTGGTTAGTACTTGGATGGGAGACCACCTGGGAATACCAGGGGCTGTAAGCTTTTCTCACTTTTACTTTATACAGGGGGTGCTCCACTTCACGATTTATTTAAATCTATCACTCCCCTTCCATTTTACTATTTTATATATATATTTTTTTTTCTCTCATTCATAAAGGCAGCTTTTACACACCGTTTTACTCTAAATACTTCCTGGTAATTCTAGGTGCTGTAAGCTGTCCGTGCCTTTATTCCACCAGGGCGCGATCTTCTCACAAACTTGAAGACTGTCACTCCCCATTCACGTTTTACAACTTATTGTTAATGATAAAGAGACAGCTTTTTACACACAGTTTTAAACAAAGTACTGATATTATTCCTCTTCAACTGACCGCTTTGTTTTCTATGCAAAAACCACTTCGCCACAGAAGACTCGATATTATTGGCATAGCAAGTTCTGCTCTTCTCCTTTCAAAACTTGCTAAAAGCTGTATTTAAAAGAACAGATTGGCCGGGGTAATTCACACCCTTCAATGCCAGCTTAATGTTTAGGTTAGTGGGAATCACAGAGGAATTAGGGATGGAAACTTCTTTGCTGGTGGTAGAAGCGGTCTGGTGAATTTTTAGAGAGAAGAGGCCGTCGATGTTTGAATGTAGAAAATTGTTCTGGCTGCAGCCTGCAGTATGGACTTGTTGGTGTGTGTAGCTCCCAGTGTTCTGACAGCGCGACGTTTTGGGGAAGCATGTGATTCAGCAGCTACCAGTGGGCTTCGTGCGGCGGAGATTTTGTGGCTGTTAGCGGAGTTGATAACAGAGGGTCATTAAGAGAAGCCTGCATGCAGTAGGCAAAGGAGTAATGTTTGCCGGCGGGGGACGTGCGGCGATTAACCTGTGCGGTAGTGAAAAGGAGTTAAAAATAAGGAAGTGTGCGGATGCGGAAAGAATGGAATAATTGTGGTAGGCTGCCGGCTGAGTAGTTTGGTGAATGTTTGGTGTGGGTCCGGCGCTGCCGATTGGATGGTGGTGCTGCAGTGTGAGTCAGATAAAAAAAAAAAAAAAACAGGAGTAGGATCCAATGGGACTAACTGGCATGTATAGACGCGTGTAATGCAAAAGGGCTGTTTTTGGTAGCATCTTTCGCTTACGGCCATACCACCCTGAACACGCCTGATCTCGTCTGATCTCGGAAGCTAAGGAGGGTAGGTTCTGGTTAGTACTTGGATGGGAGACCACCTGGGAATACCAGGTGCTGTAAGCTTTTCTCACTTTTACTTTATACAGGGGGTGCTCCACTTCACGATTTATTTAAATCTATCACTCCCCTTCCATTTTACTATTTTATATATATTTTTTTTTTCTCTCATTCATAAAGGCAGCTTTTACACACCGTTTTACTCTAAATACTTCCTGGTAATTCTAGGTGCTGTAAGCTGTTCGTGCCTTTATTCCACCAGGGCGCGATCTTCTCACAAACTTGAAGACTGTCACTCCCCATTCACGTTTTACAACTTATTGTTAATGATAAAGAGACAGCTTTTTACACACAGTTTTAAACAAAGTACTGATATTATTCCTCTTCAACTGACCGCTTTGTTTTCTATGCAAAAACCACTTCGCCACAGAAGACTCGATATTATTGGCATAGCAAGTTCTGCTCTTCTCCTTTCAAAACTTGCTAAAAGCTGTATTTAAAAGAACAGATTGGCCAGGGTAATTCACACCCTTCAATGCCAGCTTAATGTTTAGGTTAGTGGGAATCACAGAGGAATTAGGGATGGAAACTTCTTTGCTGGTGGTAGAAGCGGTCTGCTGAATTTTTAGAGAGAAGAGGCCGTCGATGTTTGAATGTAGAAAATTGTTCTGGCTGCAGCTTGCAGTATGGACTTGTTGGTGTGTGTAGCTCCCAGTGTTCTGACAGTGCGACGTTTTGGGGAAGCATGTGATTCAGCAGCTACCAGTGGGCTTTGTGCGGCGGAGATTTTGTGGCTGTTAGCGGAGTTGATAACAGAGGGTCGTTAAGAGAAGCCTGCATGCAGTAGGCAAAGGAGTAATGTTTGCCGGCGGGGGACGTGCGGCGATTAACCTGTGCGGTAGTGAAAAGGAGTTAAAGAGAAGGAAGTGTGCGAATGCGGAAAGAATGGAATAATTGTGGTAGGCTGCCGGCTGAGTAGTTTGGTGAATGTTTGGTGTGGGTCCGGCGCTGCCGATTGGATGGTGGGGCTGCAGTGTGAGTCAGATAAAAAAAAAAAAAAAAACCAGGAGTAGGATCCAATGGGACTAACTGGCATGTATAGACGCGTGTAATGCAAAAGGGCTGTTTTTGGTAGCATCCCTCGCTTACGGCCATACCACCCTGAACACGCCCGATCTCGTCTGATCTCGGAAGCCAAGCAGGGTAGGGTCTGGTTAGTACTTGGATGGGAGACCTCCTGGGAATACCAGGTGCTGTAAGCCTTTCTCACTTTTACTTTATACAGGGGGCGCTCCACTTCACGATTAATTTAAATCTATCACTCCCCTTCCATTTTACTATTTTATATATATATATATATTTTTTTCTCTCATTCATAAAGGCAGCTTTTAGAAACCGTTTTACTCTAAATACTTCCTGGTAATTCTAGGTGCTGTAAGCTGTTCGTGCCTTTATTCCACCAGGGCGCGATCTTCTCACAAACTTGAAGACTGTCACTCCCCATTCACGTTTTACAACTTATTGTTAATGATAAAGAGACAGCTTTTTACACACAGTTTTAAACAAAGTACTGATATTATTCCTCTTCAACTGACCGCTTTGTTTTCTATGCAAAAACCACTTCGCCACAGAAGACTCGATATTATTGGCATAGCAAGTTCTGCTCTTCTCCTTTCAAAACTTGCTAAAAGCTGTATTTAAAAGAACAGATTGGCCGGGGTAATTCACACCCTTCAATGCCAGCTTAATGTTTAGGTTAGTGGGAATCACAGAGGAATTAGGGATGGAAACGTCTTTGCTGGTGGTAGAAGCGGTCTGGTGAATTTTTAGAGAGAAGAGGCCGTCGATGTTTGAATGTAGAAAATTGTTCTGGCTGCAGCCTGCAGTATGGACTTGTTGGTGTGTGTAGCTCCCAGTGTTCTGATAGCGCGACGTTTTGGGGAAGCATGTGATTCAGCAGCTACCAGTGGGCTTCGTGCGGCGGAGATTTTGTGGCTGTTAGCGGAGTTGATAACAGAGGGTCGTTAAGAGAAGCCTGCATGCAGTAGGCAAAGGAGTAATGTTTGCCGGCGGGGGACGTGCGGCGATTAACCTGTGCGGTAGTGAAAAGGAGTTAAAAAGAAGGAAGTGTGCGGATGCGGAAAGAATGGAATAATTGTGGTAGGCTGCCGGCTGAGTAGTTTGGTGAATGTTTGGTGTGGGTCCGGCGCTGCCGATTGGATGGTGGGGCTGCAGTGTGAGTCAGATAAAAAAAAAAAAAAAAGCAGGAGTAGGATCCAATGGGACTAACTGGCATGTATAGACGCGTGTAATGCAAAAGGGCTTTTTTTGGTAGCATCTTTCGCTTACGGCCATACCACCCTGAACACGCCCGATCTCGTCTGATCTCGGAAACTAAGGAGGGTAGGTTCTGGTTAGTACTTGAATGGGAGACCACCTGGGAATACCAGGTGCTGTAAGCTTTTCTCACTTTTACTTTATACAGGGGGCGCTCCACTTCACGATTTATTTAAATCTATCACTCCCCTTCCATTTTACTATTTTATATATATATATTTTTTCTTCTCTCATTCATAAAGGCAGCTTTTACACACCGTTTTACTCTAAATACTTCCTGGTAATTCTAGCTGCTGTAAGCTGTCCGTGCCTTTATTCCACCAGGGCGCGATCTTCTCACAAACTTGAAGACTGTCACTCCCCATTCACGTTTTACAACTTATTGTTAATGATAAAGAGACAGCTTTTTACACACAGTTTTAAACAAAGTACTGATATTATTCCTCTTCAACTGACCGCTTTGTTTTCTATGCAAAAACCACTTCGCCACAGAAGACTCGATATTATTGGCATAGCAAGTTCTGCTCTTCTCCTTTCAAAACTTGCTAAAAGCTGTATTTAAAAGAACAGATTGGCCGGGGTAATTCACACCCTTCAATGCCAGCTTAATGTTTAGGTTAGTGGGAATCACAGAGGAATTAGGGATGGAAACTTCTTTGCTGGTGGTAGAAGCGGTCTGGTGAATTTTTAGAGAGAAGAGGCCGTCGATGTTTGAATGTAGAAAATTGTTCTGGCTGCAGCCTGCAGTATGGACTTGTTGGTGTGTGTAGCTCCCAGTGTTCTGACAGCGCGACGTTTTGGGGAAGCATGTGATTCAGCAGCTACCAGTGGGCTTCGTGCGGCGGAGATTTTGTGGCTGTTAGCGGAGTTGATAACAGAGGGTCATTAAGAGAAGCCTGCATGCAGTAGGCAAAGGAGTAATGTTTGCCGGCGGGGGACGTGCGGCGATTAACCTGTGCGGTTGTGAAAAGGAGTTAAAAAGAAGGAAGTGTGCGGATGCGGAAAGAATGGAATAATTGTGGTAGGCTGCCGGCTGAGTAGTTTGGTGAATGTTTGGTGTGGGTCCGGCGCTGCCGATTGGATGGTGGTGCTGCAGTGTGAGTCAGATAAAAAAAAAAAAAAACCAGGAGTAGGATCCAATGGGACTAACTGGCATGTATAGACGCGTGTAATGCAAAAGGGCTGTTTTTGGTCACGTCTCTCGCTTATGGCCATACCACCCTGAACACGCCCGATATCGTCTGGTCTCGGAAGCTAAGCAGGGTAGGTTCTGGTTAGTACTTGGATGGGAGACCACCTGGGAATACCAGGTGCTGTAAGCTTTTCTCACTTTTACTTTATACAGGGGGCGCTCCACTTCACGATTAATTTAAATCTATCACTCCCCTTCCATTTTACTATTTTATATATATATATTTTTTTCTCTCATTCATAAAGGCAGCTTTTACACACCGTTTTACTCTAAATACTTCCTGGTAATTCTAGGTGCTGTAAGCTGTTCGTGCCTTTATTCCACCAGGGCGCGATCTTCTCACAAACTTGAAGACTGTCACTCCCCATTCACGTTTTACAACTTATTGTTAATGATAAAGAGACAGCTTTTTACACACAGTTTTAAACAAAGTACTGATATTATTCCTCTTCAACTGACCGCTTTGTTTTCTATGCAAAAACCACTTCGCCACAGAAGACTCGATATTATTGGCATAGCAAGTTCTGCTCTTCTCCTTTCAAAACTTGCTAAAAGCTGTATTTAAAAGAACAGATTGGCCGGGGTAATTCACACCCTTCAATGCCAGCTTAATGTTTAGGTTAGTGGGAATCACAGAGGAATTAGGGATGGAAACTTCTTTGCTGGTGGTAGAAGCGGTCTGGTGAATTTTTAGAGAGAAGAGGCCGTCGATGTTTGAATGTAGAAAATTGTTCTGGCTGCAGCCTGCAGTATGGACTTGTTGGTGTGTGTAGCTCCCAGTGTTCTGACAGCGCGACGTTTTGGGGAAGCATGTGATTCAGCAGCTACCAGTGGGCTTCGTGCGGCGGAGATTTTGTGGCTGTTAGCGGAGTTGATAACAGAGGGTCGTTAAGAGAAGCCTGCATGCAGTAGGCAAAGGAGTAATGTTTGCCGGCGGGGGACGTGCGGCGATTAACCTGTGCGGTAGTGAAAAGGAGTTAAAAAGAAGGAAGTGTGCGGATGCGGAAAGAATGGAATAATTGTGGTAGGCTGCCGGCTGAGTAGTTTGGTGAATGTTTGGTGTGGGTCCGGCGCTGCCGATTGGATGGTGGGGCTGCAGTGTGAGTCAGATAAAAAAAAAAAAAAAGAACATTAGTAGTATCCAATGGGACCAACTGGCATGTATAGAGGCGTGTAATGCAAAAGGGCTGTTTTCGGTAGCATCTCTCGCTTACGGCCATACCACCCTGAACACGCCTGATCTCGTCTGATCTCGGAAGCTAAGCAGGGTAGGGTCTGGTTAGTACTTGGATGGGAGACCACCTGGGAATACCAGGTGCTGTAAGCTTTTCTCACTTTTACTTTATACAGGGGGCGCTCCACTTCACGATTAATTTAAATCTATCACTCCCCTTCCATTTTACTATTTTATATATATATTTTTTTTTTCTCTCATTCATAAAGGCAGCTTTTAGAAACCGTTTTACTCTAAATACTTCCTGGTAATTCTAGGTGCTGTAAGCTGTTCGTGCCTTTATTCCACCAGGGCGCGATCTTCTCACAAACTTGAAGACTGTCACTCCCCATTCATGTTTTACAACTTATTGTTGATGATAAAGAGACAGCTTTTTACACACAGTTTTAAACAAAGTACTGATATTATTCCTCTTCAACTGACCGCTTTGTTTTCTATGCAAAAACCACTTCGCCACAGAAGACTCGATATTATTGGCATAGCAAGTTCTGCTCTTCTCCTTTCAAAACTTGCTAAAAGCTGTATTTAAAAGAACAGATTGGCCAGGGTAATTCACACCCTTCAATGCCAGCTTAATGTTTAGGTTAGTGGGAATCACAGAGGAATTAGGGATGGAAACTTCTTTGCTGGTGGTAGAAGCGGTCTGCTGAATTTTTAGAGAGAAGAGGCCGTCGATGTTTGAATGTAGAAAATTGTTCTGGCTGCTGCTTGCAGTATGGACTTGTTGGTGTGTGTAGCTCCCAGTGTTCTGACAGCGCGACGTTTTGGGGAAGCATGTGATTCAGCAGCTACCAGTGGGCTTCGTGCGGCGGAGATTTTGTGGCTGTTAGCGGAGTTGATAACAGAGGGTCGTTAAGAGAAGCCTGCATGCAGTAGGCAAAGGAGTAATGTTTGCCGGCGGGGGACGTGCGGCGATTAACCTGTGCGGTAGTGAAAAGGAGTTAAAGAGAAGGAAGTGTGCGGATGCGGAAAGAATGGAATAATTGTGGTAGGCTGCCGGCTGAGTAGTTTGGTGAATGTTTGGTGTGGGTCCGGCGCTGCCGATTGGATGGTGGGGCTGCAGTGTGAGTCAGATAAAAAAAAAAAAAAAAAACCAGGAGTAGGATCCAATGGGACTAACTGGCATGTATAGACGCGTGTAATGCAAAAGGGCTGTTTTTGGTAGCATCCCTCGCTTACGGCCATACCACCCTGAACACGCCCGATCTCGTCTGATCTCGGAAGCCAAGCAGGGTAGGGTCTGGTTAGTACTTGGATGGGAGACCTACTGGGAATACCAGGTGCTGTAAGCCTTTCTCACTTTTACTTTATACAGGGGGCGCTCCACTTCACGATTAATTTAAATCTATCACTCCCCTTCCATTTTACTATTTTATATATATATATATTTTTTTTTTCTCTCATTCCTAAAGGCAGCTTTTAGAAACCGTTTTACTCCAAATACTTCCTGGTAATTCTAGGTGCTGTAAGCTGTTCGTGCCTTTGTTCCACCAGGGCGCGATCTTCTCACAAACTTGAAGACTGTCACTCCCCATTCACGTTTTACAACTTATTGTTGATGATAAAGAGACAGCTTTTTACACACAGTTTTAAACAAAGTACTGATATTATTCCTCTTCAACTGACCGCTTTGTTTTCTATGCAAAAACCACTTCGCCACAGAAGACTCGATATTATTGGCATAGCAAGTTCTGCTCTTCTCCTTTCAAAACTTGCTAAAAGCTGTATTTAAAAGAACAGATTGGCCAGGGTAATTCACACCCTTCAATGCCAGCTTAATGTTTAGGTTAGTGGGAATCACAGAGGAATTAGGGATGGAAACTTCTTTGCTGGTGGTAGAAGCGGTCTGCTGAATTTTTAGAGAGAAGAGGCCGTCGATGTTTGAATGTAGAAAATTGTTCTGGCTGCTGCTACCAGTATGGACTTGTTGGTGTGTGTAGCTCCCAGTGTTCTGACAGCGCGACGTTTTGGGGAAGCATGTGATTCAGCAGCTACCAGTGGGCTTCGTGCGGCGGAGATTTTGTGGCTGTTAGCGGAGTTGATAACAGAGGGTCGTTAAGAGAAGCCTGCATGCAGTAGGCAAAGGAGTAATGTTTGCCGGCGGGGGACGTGCGGCGATTAACCTGTGCGGTAGTGAAAAGGAGTTAAAGAGAAGGAAGTGTGCGGATGCGGAAAGAATGGAATAATTGTGGTAGGCTGCCGGCTGAGTAGTTTGGTGAATGTTTGGTGTGGGTCCGGCGCTGCCGATTGGATGGTGGGGCTGCAGTGTGAGTCAGATAAAAAAAAAAAAAAAAACCAGGAGTAGGATCCAATGGGACTAACTGGCATGTATAGACGCGTGTAATGCAAAAGGGCTGTTTTTGGTAGCATCCCTCGCTTACGGCCATACCACCCTGAACACGCCCGATCTCGTCTGATCTCGGAAGCCAAGCAGGGTAGGGTCTGGTTAGTACTTGGATGGGAGACCTCCTGGGAATACCAGGTGATGTAAGCCTTTCTCACTTTTACTTTATACAGGGGGCGCTCCACTTCACGATTAATTTAAATCTATCACTCCCCTTCCATTTTACTATTTTATATATATATATATATATTTTTTTTTTCTCTCATTCCTAAAGGCAGCTTTTAGAAACCGTTTTACTCTAAATACTTCCTGGTAATTCTAGGTGCTGTAAGCTGTTCGTGCCTTTATTCCACCAGGGCGCGATCTTCTCACAAACTTGAAGACTGTCACTCCCCATTCACGTTTTACAACTTATTGTTAATGATAAAGAGACAGCTTTTTACACACAGTTTTAAACAAAGCACTGATATTATTCCTCTTCAACTGACCGCTTTGTTTTCTATGCAAAAAGCACTTCGCCACAGAAGACTCGATATTATTGGCATAGCAAGTTCTGCTCTTCTCCTTTCAAAACTTGCTAAAAGCTGTATTTAAAAGAAGAGATTGGCCGGGGTAATTCACACCCTTCAATGCCAGCTTAATGTTTAGGTTAGTGGGAATCACAGAGGAATTAGGGATGGAAACTTCTTTGCTGGTGGTAGAAGCGGTCTGGTGAATTTTTAGAGAGAAGAGGCCGTCGATGTTTGAATGTAGAAAATTGTTCTGGCTGCAGCCTGCAGTATGGACTTGTTGGTGTGTGTAGCTCCCAGTGTTCTGACAGCGCGACGTTTTGGGGAAGCATGTGATTCAGCAGCTACCAGTGGGCTTCGTGCGGCGGAGATTTTGTGGCTGTTAGCGGATTTGATAACAGAGGGTCGTTAAGAGAAGCCTGCATGCAGTAGGCAAAGGAGTAATGTTTGCCGGCGGGGGACGTGCGGCGATTAACCTGTGCGGTAGTGAAAAGGAGTTAAAAAGAAGGAAGTGTGCGGATGCGGAAAGAATGGAATAATTGTGGTAGGCTGCCGGCTGAGTAGTTTGGTGAATGTTTGGTGTGGGTCCGGCGCTGCCGATTGGATGGTGGGGCTGCAGTGTGAGTCAGATAAAAAAAAAAAAAAAGAACATTAGTAGTATCCAATGGGACCAACTGGCATGTATAGAGGCGTGTAATGCAAAAGGGCTGTTTTCGGTAGCATCTCTCGCTTACGGCCATACCACCCTGAACACGCCTGATCTCGTCTGATCTCGGAAGCTAAGCAAGTTAGGGTCTGGTTAGTACTTGGATGGGAGACCTCCTGGGAATACCAGGTGCTGTAAGCCTTTCTCACTTTTACTTTATACAGGGGGCGCTCCACTTCACGATTAATTTAAATCTATCACTCCCCTTCCATTTTACTATTTTATATATATTTTTTTTTTTTTTTTCTCTCATTCCTAAAGGCAGCTTTTAGAAACCGTTTTACTCCAAATACTTCCTGGTAATTCTAGGTGCTGTAAGCTGTTCGTGCCTTTATTCCACCAGGGCGCGATCTTCTCACAAACTTGAAGACTGTCACTCCCCATTCACGTTTTACAACTTATTGTTGATGATAAAGAGACAGCTTTTTACACACAGTTTTAAACAAAGTACTGATATTATTCCTCTTCAACTGACCGCTTTGTTTTCTATGCAAAAACCACTTCGCCACAGAAGACTCGATATTATTGGCATAGCAAGTTCTGCTCTTCTCCTTTCAAAACTTGCTAAAAGCTGTATTTAAAAGAACAGATTGGCCAGGGTAATTCACACCCTTCAATGCCAGCTTAATGTTTAGGTTAGTGGGAATCACAGAGGAATTAGGGATGGAAACTTCTTTGCTGGTGGTAGAAGCGGTCTGCTGAATTTTTAGAGAGAAGAGGCCGTCGATGTTTGAATGTAGAAAATTGTTCTGGCTGCTGCTTGCAGTATGGACTTGTTGGTGTGTGTAGCTCCCAGTGTTCTGACAGCGCGACGTTTTGGGGAAGCATGTGATTCAGCAGCTACCAGTGGGCTTCGTGCGGCGGAGATTTTGTGGCTGTTAGCGGAGTTGATAACAGAGGGTCGTTAAGAGAAGCCTGCATGCAGTAGGCAAAGGAGTAATGTTTGCCGGCGGGGGACTTGCGGCGATTAACCTGTGCGGTAGTGAAAAGGAGTTAAAGAGAAGGAAGTGTGCGGATGCGGAAAGAATGGAATAATTGTGGTAGGCTGCCGGCTGAGTAGTTTGGTGAATGTTTGGTGTGGGTCCGGCGCTGCCGATTGGATGGTGGGGCTGCAGTGTGAGTCAGATAAAAAAAAAAAAAAAAACCAGGAGTAGGATCCAATGGGACTAACTGGCATGTATAGACGCGTGTAATGCAAAAGGGCTGTTTTTGGTAGCATCCCTCGCTTACGGCCATACCACCCTGAACACGCCCGATCTCGTCTGATCTCGGAAGCCAAGCAGGGTAGGGTCTGGTTAGTACTTGGATGGGAGACCTCCTGGGAATACCAGGTGCTGTAAGCCTTTCTCACTTTTACTTTATACAGGGGGCGCTCAACTTCACGATTAATTTAAATCTATCACTCCCCTTCCGTTTTACTATTTTATATATATATTTTTATTTTCTCTCTTTCATAAAAGCAGCTTTTACACACCGTTTTACTCTAAATACTGCCTGGTAATTCTAGGTGCTGTAAGCTCTTCGTGCCTTTATTCCACCAGGGCGCGATCTTCTCACAAACTTGAAGACTGTCACTCCCCATTCACGTTTTACAACTTATTGTTAATGATAAAGAGACAGCTTTTTACACACAGTTTTAAACAAAGTACTGATATTATTCTTCTTCAACTGACCGCTTTGTTTTTTATGCAAAAATCACTTCGCCACAGAAGACTCGATATTATTGGCATAGCAAGTTCTGCTCTTCTCCTTTCAAAACTTGCTAAAAGCTGTATTTAAAAGAGCAGGTTGGCCGGGGTAATTCACACCCTTCAATGCCAGCTTAATGTTTAGGTTAGTGGGAATCACAGAGGAATTAGGGATGGAAACTTCTTTGCTGGTGGTAGAAGCGGTCTGGTGAATTTTTAGAGAGAAGAGGCCGTCGATGTTTGAATGTAGAAAATTGTTCTGGCTGCAGCCTGCAGTATGGACTTGTTGGTGTGTGTAGCTCCCAGTGTTCTGACAGCGCGACGTTTTGGGGAAGCATGTGATTCAGCAGCTACCAGTGGGCTTCGTGCGGCGGAGATTTTGTGGCTGTTAGCGGAGTTGATAACAGAGGGTCGTTAAGAGAAGCCTGCATGCAGTAGGCAAAGGAGTAATGTTTGCCGGCGGGGGACGTGCGGCGATTAACCTGTGCGGTAGTGAAAAGGAGTTAAAAAGAAGGAAGTGTGCGGATGCGGAAAGAATGGAATAATTGTGGTAGGCTGCCGGCTGAGTAGTTTGGTGAATGTTTGGTGTGGGTCCGGCGCTGCCGATTGGATGGTGGGGCTGCAGTGTGAGTCAGATAAAAAAAAAAAAAAAAACCAGGAGTAGGATCCAATGGGACTAACTGGCATGTATAGACGCGTGTAATGCAAAAGGGCTGTTTTTGGTAGCATCCCTCGCTTATGGCCATACCACCCTGAACACGCCCGATCTCGTCTGATCTCGGAAGCCAAGCAGGGTAGGGTCTGGTTAGTACTTGGATGGGAGACCTCCTGGGAATACCAGGTGCTGTAAGCCTTTCTCACTTTTACTTTATACAGGGGGCGCTCCACTTCACGATTAATTTAAATCTATCACTCCCCTTCCATTTTACTATTTTATATATATATATATTTTTTTTTCTCTCATTCCTTAAGGCAGCTTTTAGAAACCGTTTTACTCTAAATACTTCCTGGTAATTCTAGGTGCTGTAAGCTGTTCGTGCCTTTATTCCACCAGGGCGCGATCTTCTCACAAACTTGAAGACTGTCACTCCCCATTCACGTTTTACAACTTATTGTTAATGATAAAGAGACAGCTTTTTACACACAGTTTTAAACAAAGCACTGATATTATTCCTCTTCAACTGACCGCTTTGTTTTCTATGCAAAAAGCACTTCGCCACAGAAGACTCGATATTATTGGCATAGCAAGTTCTGATCTTCTCCTTTCAAAACTTGCTAAAAGCTGTATTTAAAAGAACAGATTGGCCGGGGTAATTCACACCCTTCAATGCCAGCTTAATGTTTAGGTTAGTGGGAATCACAGAGGAATTAGGGATGGAAACTTCTTTGCTGGTGGTAGAAGCGGTCTGGTGAATTTTTAGAGAGAAGAGGCCGTCGATGTTTGAATGTAGAAAATTGTTCTGGCTGCAGCCTGCAGTATGGACTTGTTGGTGTGTGTAGCTCCCAGTGTTCTGACAGCGCGACGTTTTGGGGAAGCATGTGATTCAGCAGCTACCAGTGGGCTTCGTGCGGCGGAGATTTTGTGGCTGTTAGCGGAGTTGATAACAGAGGGTCGTTAAGAGAAGCCTGCATGCAGTAGGCAAAGGAGTAATGTTTGCCGGCGGGGGACGTGCGGCGATTAACCTGTGCGGTAGTGAAAAGGAGTTAAAAAGAAGGAAGTGTGCGGATGCGGAAAGAATGGAATAATTGTGGTAGGCTGCCGGCTGAGTAGTTTGGTGAATGTTTGGTGTGGGTCCGGCGCTGCCGATTGGATGGTGGGGCTGCAGTGTGAGTCAGATAAAAAAAAAAAAAAAAACCAGGAGTAGGATCCAATGGGACTAACTGGCATGTATAGACGCGTGTAATGCAAAAGGGCTGTTTTTGGTAGCATCTCTCGCTTGCGGCCATACCACCCTGAACACGCCTGATCTCATCTGATCTCGGAAGCCAAGCAGGGTAGGGTCTGGTTAGTACTTGGATGGGAGACCTCCTGGGAATACCAGGTGCTGTAAGCCTTTCTCACTTTTACTTTATACAGGGGGCGCTCCACTTCACGATTAATTTAAATCTATCACTCCCCTTCCATTTTACTATTTTATATATATATATTTTTTTTTTTCTCTCATTCCTTAAGGCAGCTTTTAGAAACCGTTTTACTCTAAATACTTCCTGGTAATTCTAGGTGCTGTAAGCTGTTCGTGCCTTTATTCCACCAGGGCGCGATCTTCTCACAAACTTGAAGACTGTCACTCCCCATTCACGTTTTACAACTTATTGTTAATGATAAAGAGACAGCTTTTTACACACAGTTTTAAACAAAGCACTGATATTATTCCTCTTCAACTGACCGCTTTGTTTTCTATGCAAAAAGCACTTCGCCACAGAAGACTCGATATTATTGGCATAGCAAGTTCTGATCTTCTCCTTTCAAAACTTGCTAAAAGCTGTATTTAAAAGAACAGATTGGCCGGGGTAATTCACACCCTTCAATGCCAGCTTAATGTTTAGGTTAGTGGGAATCACAGAGGAATTAGGGATGGAAACTTCTTTGCTGGTGGTAGAAGCGGTCTGGTGAATTTTTAGAGAGAAGAGGCCGTCGATGTTTGAATGTAGAAAATTGTTCTGGCTGCAGCCTGCAGTATGGACTTGTTGGTGTGTGTAGCTCCCAGTGTTCTGACAGCGCGACGTTTTGGGGAAGCATGTGATTCAGCAGCTACCAGTGGGCTTCGTGCGGCGGAGATTTTGTGGCTGTTAGCGGAGTTGATAACAGAGGGTCGTTAAGAGAAGCCTGCATGCAGTAGGCAAAGGAGTAATGTTTGCCGGCGGGGGACGTGCGGCGATTAACCTGTGCGGTAGTGAAAAGGAGTTAAAAAGAAGGAAGTGTGCGGATGCGGAAAGAATGGAATAATTGTGGTAGGCTGCCGGCTGAGTAGTTTGGTGAATGTTTGGTGTGGGTCCGGCGCTGCCGATTGGATGGTGGGGCTGCAGTGTGAGTCAGATAAAAAAAAAAAAAAAAACCAGGAGTAGGATCCAATGGGACTAACTGGCATGTATAGACGCGTGTAATGCAAAAGGGCTGTTTTTGGTAGCATCTCTCGCTTGCGGCCATACCACCCTGAACACGCCCGATCTCATCTGATCTCGGAAGCCAAGCAGGGTAGGGTCTGGTTAGTACTTGGATGGGAGACCACCTGGGAATACCAGGTGCTGTAAGCTTTTCTCACTTTTACTTTATACAGGGGGCGCTCCACTTCACGATTAATTTAAATCTATCACTCCCCTTCCATTTTACTAATTTATATATATATTTTTTTTTTTCTCTCATTCATAAAGGCAGCTTTTAGAAACCGTTTTACTCTAAATACTTCCTGGTAATTCTAGGTGCTGTAAGCTGTTCGTGCCTTTATTCCACCAGGGCGCGATCTTCTCACAAACTTGAAGACTGTCACTCCCCATTCACGTTTTACAACTTATTGTTAATGATAAAGAGACAGCTTTTTACACACAGTTTTAAACAAAGTACTGATATTATTCTTCTTCAACTGACCGCTTTGTTTTCTATGCAAAAATCACTTCGCCACAGAAGACTCGATATTATTGGCATAGCAAGTTCTGCTCTTCTCCTTTCAAAACTTGCTAAAAGCTGTATTTAAAAGAGCAGGTTGGCCGGGGTAATTCACACCCTTCAATGCCAGCTTAATGTTTAGGTTAGTGGGAATCACAGAGGAATTAGGGATGGAAACTTCTTTGCTGGTGGTAGAAGCGGTCTGGTGAATTTTTAGAGAGAAGAGGCCGTCGATGTTTGAATGTAGAAAATTGTTCTGGCTGCAGCCTGCAGTATGGACTTGTTGGTGTGTGTAGCTCCCAGTGTTCTGACAGCGCGACGTTTTGGGGAAGCATGTGATTCAGCAGCTACCAGTGGGCTTCGTGCGGCGGAGATTTTGTGGCTGTTAGGGGAGTTGATAACAGAGGGTCGTTAAGAGAAGCCTGCATGCAGTAGGCAAAGGAGTAATGTTTGCCGGCGGGGGACGTGCGGCGATTAACCTGTGCGGTAGTGAAAAGGAGTTAAAAAGAAGGAAGTGTGCGGATGCGGAAAGAATGGAATAATTGTGGTAGGCTGCCGGCTGAGTAGTTTGGTGAATGTTTGGTGTGGGTCCGGCGCTGCCGATTGGATGGTGGGGCTGCAGTGTGAGTCAGATAAAAAAAAAAAAAAAAACCAGGAGTAGGATCCAATGGGACTAACTGGCATGTATAGACGCGTGTAATGCAAAAGGGCTGTTTTTGGTAGCATCCCTCGCTTACGGCCATACCACCCTGAACACGCCCGATCTCGTCTGATCTCGGAAGCCAAGCAGGGTAGGGTCTGGTTAGTACTTGGATGGGAGACCTCCTGGGAATACCAGGTGCTGTAAGCCTTTCTCACTTTTACTTTATACAGGGGGCGCTCCACTTCACGATTAATTTAAATCTATCACTCCCCTTCCATTTTACTATTTTATATATATATATATTTTTTTTTCTCTCATTCCTAAAGGCAGCTTTTAGAAACCGTTTTACTCTAAATACTTCCTGGTAATTCTAGGTGCTGTAAGCTGTTCGTGCCTTTATTCCACCAGGGCGCGATCTTCTCACAAACTTGAAGACTGTCACTCCCCATTCACGTTTTACAACTTATTGTTAATGATAAAGAGACAGCTTTTTACACACAGTTTTAAACAAAGCACTGATATTATTCCTCTTCAACTGACCGCTTTGTTTTCTATGCAAAAAGCACTTCGCCACAGAAGACTCGATATTATTGGCATAGCAAGTTCTGCTCTTCTCCTTTCAAAACTTGCTAAAAGCTGTATTTAAAAGAACAGATTGGCCGGGGTAATTCACACCCTTCAATGCCAGCTTAATGTTTAGGTTAGTGGGAATCACAGAGGAATTAGGGATGGAAACTTCTTTGCTGGTGGTAGAAGCGGTCTGGTGAATTTTTAGAGAGAAGAGGCCGTCGATGTTTGAATGTAGAAAATTGTTCTGGCTGCAGCCTGCAGTATGGACTTGTTGGTGTGTGTAGCTCCCAGTGTTCTGACAGCGCGACGTTTTGGGGAAGCATGTGATTCAGCAGCTACCAGTGGGCTTCGTGCGGCGGAGATTTTGTGGCTGTTAGCGGAGTTGATAACAGAGGGTCGTTAAGAGAAGCCTGCATGCAGTAGGCAAAGGAGTAATGTTTGCCGGCGGGGGACGTGCGGCGATTAACCTGTGCGGTAGTGAAAAGGAGTTAAAAAGAAGGAAGTGTGCGGATGCGGAAAGAATGGAATAATTGTGGTAGGCTGCCGGCTGAGTAGTTTGGTGAATGTTTGGTGTGGGTCCGGCGCTGCCGATTGGATGGTGGGGCTGCAGTGTGAGTCAGATAAAAAAAAAAAAAAAAACCAGGAGTAGGATCCAATGGGACTAACTGGCATGTATAGACGCGTGTAATGCAAAAGGGCTGTTTTTGGTAGCATCCCTCGCTTACGGCCATACCACCCTGAACACGCCCGATCTCGTCTGATCTCGGAAGCCAAGCAGGGTAGGGTCTGGTTAGTACTTGGATGGGAGACCTCCTGGGAATACCAGGTGCTGTAAGCCTTTCTCACTTTTACTTTATACAGGGGGCGCTCCACTTCACGATTAATTTAAATCTATCACTCCCCTTCCATTTTACTATTTTATATATATATATATTTTTTTTTCTCTCATTCCTAAAGGCAGCTTTTAGAAACCGTTTTACTCTAAATACTTCCTGGTAATTCTAGGTGCTGTAAGCTGTTCGTGCCTTTATTCCACCAGGGCGCGATCTTCTCACAAACTTGAAGACTGTCACTCCCCATTCACGTTTTACAACTTATTGTTAATGATAAAGAGACAGCTTTTTACACACAGTTTTAAACAAAGCACTGATATTATTCCTCTTCAACTGACCGCTTTGTTTTCTATGCAAAAAGCACTTCGCCACAGAAGACTCGATATTATTGGCATAGCAAGTTCTGCTCTTCTCCTTTCAAAACTTGCTAAAAGCTGTATTTAAAAGAACAGATTGGCCGGGGTAATTCACACCCTTCAATGCCAGCTTAATGTTTAGGTTAGTGGGAATCACAGAGGAATTAGGGATGGAAACTTCTTTGCTGGTGGTAGAAGCGGTCTGGTGAATTTTTAGAGAGAAGAGGCCGTCGATGTTTGAATGTAGAAAATTGTTCTGGCTGCAGCCTGCAGTATGGACTTGTTGGTGTGTGTAGCTCCCAGTGTTCTGACAGCGCGACGTTTTGGGGAAGCATGTGATTCAGCAGCTACCAGTGGGCTTCGTGCGGCGGAGATTTTGTGGCTGTTAGCGGAGTTGATAACAGAGGGTCGTTAAGAGAAGCCTGCATGCAGTAGGCAAAGGAGTAATGTTTGCCGGCGGGGGACGTGCGGCGATTAACCTGTGCGGTAGTGAAAAGGAGTTAAAAAGAAGGAAGTGTGCGGATGCGGAAAGAATGGAATAATTGTGGTAGGCTGCCGGCTGAGTAGTTTGGTGAATGTTTGGTGTGGGTCCGGCGCTGCCGATTGGATGGTGGGGCAGCAGTGTGAGTCAGATAAAAAAAAAAAAAGAACATTAGTAGTATCCAATGGGACCAACTGGCATGTATAGAGGCGTGTAATGCAAAAGGGCTGTTTTCGGTAGCATCTCTCGCTTACGGCCATACCACCCTGAACACGCCTGATCTCATCTGATCTCGGAAGCCAAGCAGGGTAAGGTCTGGTTAGTACTTGGATGGGAGACCTCCTGGGAATACCAGGTGCTGTAAGCCTTTCTCACTTTTACTTTATACAGGGGGCGCTCCACTTCACGATTAATTTAAATCTATCACTCCCCATCCATTTTACTATTTTATATATATATATATTTTTTTTTTCTCTCATTCCTAAAGGCAGCTTTTAGAAACCGTTTTACTCTAAATACTTCCTGGTAATTCTAGGTGCTGTAAGCTGTTCGTGCCTTTATTCCACCAGGGCGCGATCTTCTCACAAACTTGAAGACTGTCACTCCCCATTCACGTTTTACAACTTATTGTTAATGATAAAGAGATAGCTTTTTACACACAGTTTTAAACAAAGTACTGATATTATTCCTCTTCAACTGACCGCTTTGTTTTCTATGCAAAAACCACTTCGCCACAGAAGACTCGATATTATTGGCATAGCAAGTTCTGCTCTTCTCCTTTCAAAACTTGCTAAAAGCTGTATTTAAAAGAACAGATTGGCCGGGGTAATTCACACCCTTCAATGCCAGCTTAATGTTTAGGTTAGTGGGAATCACAGAGGAATTAGGGATGGAAACTTCTTTGCTGGTGGTAGAAGCGGTCTGGTGAATTTTTAGAGAGAAGAGGCCGTCGATGTTTGAATGTAGAAAATTGTTCTGGCTGCAGCCTGCAGTATGGACTTGTTGGTGTGTGTAGCTCCCAGTGTTCTGACAGCGCGACGTTTTGGGGAAGAATGTGATTCAGCAGCTACCAGTGGGCTTCGTGCGGCGGACATTTTGTGGCTGTTAGCGGAGTTGATAACAGAGGGTCGTTAAGAGAAGCCTGCATGCGGTAGGCAAAGGAGTAATGTTTGCTGGCGGGGGACGTGCGGCGATTAACCTGTGCGGTAGTGAAAAGGAGTTAAAAAGAAGGAAGTGTGCGGATGCGGAAAGAATGGAATAATTGTGGTAGGCTGCCGGCTGAGTAGTTTGCTGAATGTTTGGTGTGGGTCCGGCGCTGCCGATTGGTTGGTGGGGCTGCAGTGTGAGTCAGATAAAAAAAAAAAAAACCAGGAGTAGGATCCAATGGGACTAACTGGCATGTATAGACGCGTGTAATGCAAAAGGGCTGTTTTTGGTAGCATCTCTAGCTTACGGCCATGCCACCCTGAACACGCCCGATCTCGTCTGATCTCGGAAGCTAAGCAGGGTAGGGTCTGGTTAGTACTTGGATGGGAGACCACCTGGGAATACCAGGTGTTGTAAGCTTTTCTCACTTTTACTTTATACAGGGGGCGCTCCACTTCACGATTAATTTAAATCTATCACTCCCCTTCCCTTTTACTATTTTATATATATATATTTTTTTTTCTCTCATTCATAAAGGCAGCTTTTAGAAACCGTTTTACTCTAAATACTTCCTGGTAATTCTAGGTGCTGTAAGCTGTTCGTGCCTTTATTCCACCAGGGCGCGATCTTCTCACAAACTTGAAGACTGTCACTCCCCATTCACGTTTTACAACTTATTGTTAATGATAAAGAGACAGCTTTTTACACACAGTTTTAAACAAAGTACTGATATTATTCCTCTTCAACTGACCGCTTTGTTTTCTATGCAAAAACCACTTCGCCACAGAAGACTCGATATTATTGGCATAGCAAGTTCTGCTCTTCTCCTTTCAAAACTTGCTAAAAGCTGTATTTAAAAGAGCAGGTTGGCCGGGGTAATTCACACCCTTCAATGCCAGATTAATGTTTAGGTTAGTGGGAATCACAGAGGAATTAGGGATGGAAACTTCTTTGCTGGTGGTAGAAGCGGTCTGGTGAATTTTTATAGAGAAGAGGCCGTCGATGTTTGAATGTAGAAAATTGTTCTGGCTGCAGCCTGCAGTATGGACTTGTTGGTGTGTGTAGCTCCCAGTGTTCTGACAGCGCGACGTTTTGGGGAAGCATGTGATTCAGCAGCTATCAGTGGGCTTCGTGCGGTGGAGATTTTGTGGCTGTTAGCGGAGTTGATAACAGAGGGTCGTTAAGAGAAGCCTACATGCAGTAGGCAAAGGAGTAATGTTTGCCGGCGGGGGACGTGCGGCGATTAACCTGTGCGGTAGTGAAAAGGAGTTAAAAAGAAGGAAGTGTGCGGATGCGGAAAGAATGGAATAATTGTGGTAGGCTGCCGGCTGAGTAGTTTGGTGAATGTTTGGTGTGGGACCGGCGCTGCCGATTGGATGGTGGGGCTGCAGTGTGAGTCAGATAAAAAAAAAAAAAACAGGAGTAGGATCCAATGGGACTAACTGGCATGTATAGATGCGTGTAATGCAAAAGGGCTGTTTTTGGTAGCATCTCTCGCTTACGGCCATACCACCCTGAACACGCCTGATCTAGTCTGATCTCGGAAGCTAAGCAGGTTAGGGTCTGGTTAGTACTTGGATGGGAGACCACCTGGGAATACCAGGTGCTGTAAGCTTTTCTCACTTTTACTTTATACAGGGGGCGCTCCACTTCACGATTAATTTAAATCTATCAATCCCCTTCCATTTTACTATTTTATATATATATATTTTTTTTCTCTCATTCATAAAGGCAGCTTTTAGAAACCGTTTTACTCTAAATACTTCCTGGTAATTCTAGGTGCTGTAAGCTGTTCGTGCCTTTATTCCACCAGGGCGCGATCTTCTCACAAACTTGAAGACTGTCACTCCCCATTCACGTTTTACAACTTATTGTTGATGATAAAGAGACAGCTTTTTACACACAGTTTTAAACAAAGTACTGATATTATTCCTCTTCAACTGACCGCTTTGTTTTCTATGCAAAAACCACTTCGCCACAGAAGACTCGATATTATTGGCATAGCAAGTTCTGCTCTTCTCCTTTCAAAACTTGCTAAAAGCTGTATTTAAAAGAACAGATTGGCCAGGGTAATTCACACCCTTCAATGCCAGCTTAATGTTTAGGTTAGTGGGAATCACAGAGGAATTAGGGATGGAAACTTCTTTGCTGGTGGTAGAAGCGGTCTGCTGAATTTTTAGAGAGAAGAGGCCGTCGATGTTTGAATGTAGAAAATTGTTCTGGCTGCAGCTTGCAGTATGGACTTGTTGGTGTGTGTAGCTCCCAGTGTTCTGACAGTGCGACGTTTTGGGGAAGCATGTGATTCAGCAGCTACCAGTGGGCTTCGTGCGGCGGAGATTTTGTGGCTGTTAGCGGAGTTGATAACAGAGGGTCGTTAAGAGAAGCCTGCATGCAGTAGGCAAAGTAGTAATGTTTGCCGGCGGGGGACGTGCGGCGATTAACCTGTGCGGTAGTGAAAAGGAGTTAAAGAGAAGGAAGTGTGCGGATGCGGAAAGAATGGAATAATTGTGGTAGGCTGCCGGCTGAGTAGTTTGGTGAATGTTTGGTGTGGGTCCGGCGCTGCCGATTGGATGGTGGGGCTGCAGTGTGAGTCAGATAAAAAAAAAAAAAAAAACCAGGAGTAGGATCCAATGGGACTAACTGGCATGTATAGACGCGTGTAATGCAAAAGGGCTGTTTTTGGTAGCATCCCTCGCTTACGGCCATACCACCCTGAACACGCCTGATCTCATCTGATCTCGGAAGCCAAGCAGGGTAAGGTCTGGTTAGTACTTGGATGGGAGACCTCCTGGGAATACCAGGTGCTGTAAGCCTTTCTCACTTTTACTTTATACAGGGGGCGCTCCACTTCACGATTAATTTAAATCTATCACTCCCCATCCATTTTACTATTTTATATATATATATTTTTTTTTTTTCTCTCATTCCTAAAGGCAGCTTTTAGAAACCGTTTTACTCTAAATACTTCCTGGTAATTCTAGGTGCTGTAAGCTGTTCGTGCCTTTATTCCACCAGGGCGCGATCTTCTCACAAACTTGAAGACTGTCACTCCCCATTCACGTTTTACAACTTATTGTTGATGATAAAGAGACAGCTTTTTACACACAGTTTTAAACAAAGTACTGATATTATTCCTCTTCAACTGACCGCTTTGTTTTCTATGCAAAAACCACTTCGCCACAGAAGACTCGATATTATTGGCATAGCAAGTTCTGCTCTTCTCCTTTCAAAACTTGCTAAAAGCTGTATTTAAAAGAACAGATTGGCCAGGGTAATTCACACCCTTCAATGCCAGCTTAATGTTTAGGTTAGTGGGAATCACAGAGGAATTAGGGATGGAAACTTCTTTGCTGGTGGTAGAAGCGGTCTGCTGAATTTTTAGAGAGAAGAGGCCGTCGATGTTTGAATGTAGAAAATTGTTCTGGCTGCAGCTTGCAGTATGGACTTGTTGGTGTGTGTAGCTCCCAGTGTTCTGACAGTGCGACGTTTTGGGGAAGCATGTGATTCAGCAGCTACCAGTGGGCTTCGTGCGGCGGAGATTTTGTGGCTGTTAGCGGAGTTGATAACAGAGGGTCGTTAAGAGAAGCCTGCATGCAGTAGGCAAAGTAGTAATGTTTGCCGGCGGGGGACGTGCGGCGATTAACCTGTGCGGTAGTGAAAAGGAGTTAAAGAGAAGGAAGTGTGCGGATGCGGAAAGAATGGAATAATTGTGGTAGGCTGCCGGCTGAGTAGTTTGGTGAATGTTTGGTGTGGGTCCGGCGCTGCCGATTGGATGGTGGGGCTGCAGTGTGAGTCAGATAAAAAAAAAAAAAAAAACCAGGAGTAGGATCCAATGGGACTAACTGGCATGTATAGACGCGTGTAATGCAAAAGGGCTGTTTTTGGTAGCATCCCTCGCTTACGGCCATACCACCCTGAACACGCCTGATCTCATCTGATCTCGGAAGCCAAGCAGGGTAAGGTCTGGTTAGTACTTGGATGGGAGACCTCCTGGGAATACCAGGTGCTGTAAGCCTTTCTCACTTTTACTTTATACAGGGGGCGCTCCACTTCACGATTAATTTAAATCTATCACTCCCCATCCATTTTACTATTTTATATATATATATATTTTTTTTTTCTCTCATTCCTAAAGGCAGCTTTTAGAAACCGTTTTACTCTAAATACTTCCTGGTAATTCTAGGTGCTGTAAGCTGTTCGTGCCTTTATTCCACCAGGGCGCGATCTTCTCACAAACTTGAAGACTGTCACTCCCCATTCACGTTTTACAACTTATTGTTAATGATAAAGAGATAGCTTTTTACACACAGTTTTAAACAAAGTACTGATATTATTCCTCTTCAACTGACCGCTTTGTTTTCTATGCAAAAACCACTTCGCCACAGAAGACTCGATATTATTGGCATAGCAAGTTCTGCTCTTCTCCTTTCAAAACTTGCTAAAAGCTGTATTTAAAAGAACAGATTGGCCAGGGTAATTCACACCCTTCAATGCCAGCTTAATGTTTAGGTTAGTGGGAATCACAGAGGAATTAGGGATGGAAACGTCTTTGCTGGTGGTAGAAGCGGTCTGGTGAATTTTTAGAGAGAAGAGGCCGTCGATGTTTGAATGTAGAAAATTGTTCTGGCTGCAGCCTGCAGTATGGACTTGTTGGTGTGTGTAGCTCCCAGTGTTCTGACAGCGCGACGTTTTGGGGAAGAATGTGATTCAGCAGCTACCAGTGGGCTTCGTGCGGCGGACATTTTGTGGCTGTTAGCGGAGTTGATAACAGAGGGTCGTTAAGAGAAGCCTGCATGCGGTAGGCAAAGGAGTAATGTTTGCTGGCGGGGGACGTGCGGCGATTAACCTGTGCGGTAGTGAAAAGGAGTTAAAAAGAAGGAAGTGTGCGGATGCGGAAAGAATGGAATAATTGTGGTAGGCTGCCGGCTGAGTAGTTTGGTGAATGTTTGGTGTGGGTCCGGCGCTGCCGATTGGTTGGTGGGGCTGCAGTGTGAGTCAGATAAAAAAAAAAAAAAAACTAGGAGTAGGATCCAATGGGACTAACTGGCATGTATAGACGCGTGTAATGCAAAAGGGCTGTTTTTGGTAGCATCCCTCGCTTACGGCCATACCACCCTGAACACGCCTGATCTCATCTGATCTCGGAAGCCAAGCAGGGTAAGGTCTGGTTAGTACTTGGATGGGAGACCTCCTGGGAATACCAGGTGCTGTAAGCCTTTCTCACTTTTACTTTATACAGGGGGCGCTCCACTTCACGATTAATTTAAATCTATCACTCCCCATCCATTTTACTATTTTATATATATATATATATTTTTTTTCTCTCATTCCTAAAGGCAGCTTTTAGAAACCGTTTTACTCTAAATACTTCCTGGTAATTCTAGGTGCTGTAAGCTGTTCGTGCCTTTATTCCACCAGGGCGCGATCTTCTCACAAACTTGAAGACTGTCACTCCCCATTCACGTTTTACAACTTATTGTTAATGATAAAGAGATAGCTTTTTACACACAGTTTTAAACAAAGTACTGATATTATTCCTCTTCAACTGACCGCTTTGTTTTCTATGCAAAAACCACTTCGCCACAGAAGACTCGATATTATTGGCATAGCAAGTTCTGCTCTTCTCCTTTCAAAACTTGCTAAAAGCTGTATTTAAAAGAACAGATTGGCCGGGGTAATTCACACCCTTCAATGCCAGCTTAATGTTTAGGTTAGTGGGAATCACAGAGGAATTAGGGATGGAAACTTCTTTGCTGGTGGTAGAAGCGGTCTGGTGAATTTTTAGAGAGAAGAGGCCGTCGATGTTTGAATGTAGAAAATTGTTCTGGCTGCAGCCTGCAGTATGGACTTGTTGGTGTGTGTAGCTCCCAGTGTTCTGACAGCGCGACGTTTTGGGGAAGAATGTGATTCAGCAGCTACCAGTGGGCTTCGTGCGGCGGACATTTTGTGGCTGTTAGCGGAGTTGATAACAGAGGGTCGTTAAGAGAAGCCTGCATGCGGTAGGCAAAGGAGTAATGTTTGCTGGCGGGGGACGTGCGGCGATTAACCTGTGCGGTAGTGAAAAGGAGTTAAAAAGAAGGAAGTGTGCGGATGCGGAAAGAATGGAATAATTGTGGTAGGCTGCCGGCTGAGTAGTTTGCTGAATGTTTGGTGTGGGTCCGGCGCTGCCGATTGGTTGGTGGGGCTGCAGTGTGAGTCAGATAAAAAAAAAAAAAAAACTAGGAGTAGGATCCAATGGGACTAACTGGCATGTATAGACGCGTGTAATGCAAAAGGGCTGTTTTTGGTAGCATCTCTCGCTTACGGCCATACCACCCTGAACACGCCCGATCTCATCTGATCTCGGAAGCCAAGCAGGGTAGGGTCTGGTTAGTACTTGGATGGGAGACCACCTGGGAATACCAGGTGCTGTAAGCTTTTCTCACTTTTACTTTATACAGGGGTCGCTCCACTTCACGATTAATTTAAATCTATCACTCCCCTTCCATTTTACTAATTTATATATATATTTTTTTTTTTTCTCTCATTCATAAAGGCAGCTTTTAGAAACCGTTTTACTCTAAATACTTCCTGGTAATTCTAGGTGCTGTAAGCTGTTCGTGCCTTTATTCCACCAGGGCGCGATCTTCTCACAAACTTGAAGACTGTCACTCCCCATTCACGTTTTACAACTTATTGTTAATGATAAAGAGACAGCTTTTTACACACAGTTTTAAACAAAGTACTGATATTATTCCTCTTCAACTGACCGCTTTGTTTTCTATGCAAAAACCACTTCGCCACAGAAGACTCGATATTATTGGCATAGCAAGTTCTGCTCTTCTCCTTTCAAAACTTGCTAAAAGCTGTATTTAAAAGAACAGATTGGCCGGGGTAATTCACACCCTTCAATGCCAGCTTAATGTTTAGGTTAGTGGGAATCACAGAGGAATTAGGGATGGAAACTTCTTTGCTGGTGGTAGAAGCGGTCTGGTGAATTTTTAGAGAGAAGAGGCCGTCGATGTTTGAATGTAGAAAATTGTTCTGGCTGCAGCCTGCAGTATGGACTTGTTGGTGTGTGTAGCTCCCAGTGTTCTGACAGCGCGACGTTTTGGGGAAGCATGTGATTCAGCAGCTACCAGTGGGCTTCGTGCGGCGGAGATTTTGTGGCTGTTAGCGGAGTTGATAACAGAGGGTCGTTAAGAGAAGCCTGCATGCAGTAGGCAAAGGAGTAATGTTTGCCGGCGGGGGACGTGCGGCGATTAACCTGTGCGGTAGTGAAAAGGAGTTAAAAAGAAGGAAGTGTGCGGATGCGGAAAGAATGGAATAATTGTGGTAGGCTGCCGGCTGAGTAGTTTGGTGAATGTTTGGTGTGGGTCCGGCGCTGCCGATTGGATGGTGGGGCTGCAGTGTGAGTCAGATAAAAAAAAAAAAAAAACCAGGAGTAGGATCCAATGGGACTAACTGACATGTATAGACGCGTGTAATGCAAAAGGGCTGTTTTTGGTAGCATCTCTCGCTTACGGCCATACCACCCTGAACACGCCCGATCTCGTCTGATCTCGGAAGCCAAGCAGCGTAGGGTCTGGTTAGTACTTGGATAGGAGACCTCCTGGGAATACCAGGTGCTGTAAGCCTTTCTCACTTTTACTTTATACAGGGGGCGCTCCACTTCACGATTAATTTAAATCTATCACTCCCCTTCCATTTTACTATTTTATATATATATATATTTTTTTCTCATTCCTAAAGGCAGCTTTAAGAAACCGTTTTACTCTAAATACTTCCTGGTAATTCTAGGTGCTGTAAGCTGTTCGTGCCTTTATTCCACCAGGGCGCGATCTTCTCACAAACTTGAAGACTGTCACTCCCCATTCACGTTTTACAACTTATTGTTAATGATAAAGAGACAGCTTTTTACACACAGTTTTAAACAAAGTACCGATATTATTGGCATAGCAAGTTCTGCTCTTCTCCTTTCAAAACTTGCTAAAAGCTGTATTTAAAAGACCTGATTGGCCGGGGTAATTCACACCCTTCAATGCCAGCTTAATGTTTAGGTTAGTGGGAATCACAGAGGAATTAGGGATGGAAACTTCTTTGCTGGTGGTAGAAGCGGTCTGGTGAATTTTTAGAGAGAAGAGGCCGTCGATGTTTGAATGTAGAAAATTGTTCTGGCTGCAGCCTGCAGTATGGACTTGTTGGTGTGTGTAGCTCCCAGTGTTCTGACAGCGCGACGTTTTGGGGAAGCATGTGATTCAGCAGCTACCAGTGGGCTTCGTGCGGCGGAGATTTTGTGGCTGTTAGCGGAGTTGATAACAGAGGGTCGTTAAGAGAAGCCTGCATGCAGTAGGCAAAGGAGTAATGTTTGCCGGCGGGGGACGTGCGGCGATTAACCTGTGCGGTAGTGAAAAGGAGTTAAAAAGAAGGAAGTGTGCGGATGCGGAAAGAATGGAATAATTGTGGTAGGCTGCCGGCTGAGTAGTTTGGTGAATGTTTGGTGTGGGTCCGGCGCTGCCGATTGGATGGTGGGGCTGCAGTGTGAGTCAGATAAAAAAAAAAAAAAAACCAGGAGTAGGATCCAATGGGACTAACTGACATGTATAGACGCGTGTAATGCAAAAGGGCTGTTTTTGGTAGCATCTCTCGCTTGTGGCCATACCACCCTGAACACGCCCGATCTCGTCTGATCTCGGAAGCCAAGCAATGTAGGGTCTGGTTAGTACTTGGATGGGAGACCTCCTGGGAATACCAGGTGCTGTAAGCCTTTCTCACTTTTACTTTATACAGGGGGCGCTCCACTTCACGATTAATTTAAATCTATCACTCCCCTTCCATTTTACTATTTTATATATATATATATTTTTTTCTCTCATTCATAAAGGCAGCTTTTAGAAACCGTTTTACTCTAAATACTTCCTGGTAATTCTAGGTGCTGTAAGCTGTTCGTGCCTTTATTCCACCAGGGCACGATCTTCTCACAAACTTGAAGACTGTCACTCCCCATTCACGTTTTACAACTTATTGTTAATGATAAAGAGACAGCTTTTTACACACAGTTTTAAACAAAGTACTGATATTATTCCTCTTCAACTGACCGCTTTGTTTTCTATGCAAAAACCACTTCGCCACAGAAGACTCGATATTATTGGCATAGCAAGTTCTGCTCTTCTCCTTTCAAAACTTGCTAAAAGCTGTATTTAAAAGAACAGATTGGCCGGGGTAATTCACACCCTTCAATGCCAGCTTAATGTTTAGGTTAGTGGGAATCACAGAGGAATTAGGGATGGAAACTTCTTTGCTGGTGGTAGAAGCGGTCTGGTGAATTTTTAGAGAGAAGAGGCCGTCGATGTTTGAATGTAGAAAATTGTTCTGGCTGCAGCCTGCAGTATGGACTTGTTGGTGTGTGTAGCTCCCAGTGTTCTGACAGCGCGACGTTTTGGGGAAGCATGTGATTCTGCAGCTACCAGTGGGCTTCGTGCGGCGGAGATTTTGTGGCTGTTAGCGGAGTTGATAACAGAGGGTCGTTAAGAGAAGCCTGCATGCAGTATGCAAAGGAGTAATGTTTGCCGGCAGGGGACGTGCGGCGATTAACCTGTGCGGTAGTGAAAAGGAGTTAAAAAGAAGGAAGTGTGCGGATGCGGAAAGAATGGAATAATTGTGGTAGGCTGCCGGCTGAGTAGTTTGGTGAATGTTTGGTGTGGGTCCGGCGCTGCCGATTGGATGGTGGGGCTGCAGTGTGAGTCAGATAAAAAAAAAAAAAAAAAACAGGAGTAGGATCCAATGGGACTAACTGGCATGTATAGACGCGTGTAATGCAAAAGGGCTGTTTTTGGTAGCATCTCTCGCTTGCGGCCATACCACCCTGAACACGCCCGATCTCATCTGATCTCGGAAGCCAAGCAGGGTAGGGTCTGGTTAGTACTTGGATGGGAGACCACCTGGGAATACCAGGTGCTGTAAGCTTTTCTCACTTTTACTTTATACAGGGGGCGCTCCACTTCACGATTAATTTAAATCTATCACTCCCCTTCCATTTTACTAATTTATATATATATATATATTTTTTTTTTTTCTCATTCCTAAAGGCAGCTTTTAGAAACCGTTTTACTCTAAATACTTCCTGGTAATTCTAGGTGCTGTAAGCTGTTCGTGCCTTTATTCCACCAGGGCGCGATCTTCTCACAAACTTGAAGACTGTCACTCCCCATTCACGTTTTACAACTTATTGTTAATGATAAAGAGACAGCTTTTTACACACAGTTTTAAACAAAGTACCGATATTATTGGCATAGCAAGTTCTGCTCTTCTCCTTTCAAAACTTGCTAAAAGCTGTATTTAAAAGAACAGATTGGCCGGGGTAATTCACACCCTTCAATGCCAGCTTAATGTTTAGGTTAGTGGGAATCACAGAGGAATTAGGGATGGAAACTTCTTTGCTGGTGGTAGAAGCGGTCTGGTGAATTTTTAGAGAGAAGAGGCCGTCGATGTTTGAATGTAGAAAATTGTTCTGGCTGCAGCCTGCAGTATGGACTTGTTGGTGTGTGTAGCTCCCAGTGTTCTGACAGCGCGACGTTTTGGGGAAGCATGTGATTCAGCAGCTACCAGTGGGCTTCGTGCGGTGGAGATTTTGTGGCTGTTAGCGGAGTTGATAACAGAGGGTCGTTAAGAGAAGCCTACATGCAGTAGGCAAAGGAGTAATGTTTGCCGGCGGGGGACGTGCGGCGATTAACCTGTGCGGTAGTGAAAAGGAGTTAAAAAGAAGGAAGTGTGCGGATGCGGAAAGAATGGAATAATTGTGGTAGGCTGCCGGCTGAGTAGTTTGGTGAATGTTTGGTGTGGGACCGGCGCTGCCGATTGGATGGTGGGGCTGCAGTGTGAGTCAGATAAAAAAAAAAAAAAACAGGAGTAGGATCCAATGGGACTAACTGGCATGTATAGATGCGTGTAATGCAAAAGGGCTGTTTTTGGTAGCATCTCTCGCTTACGGCCATACCACCCTGAACACGCCCGATCTCGTCTGATCTCGGAAGCTAAGCAGGGTAGGGTCTGGTTAGTACTTGGATGGGAGACCACCTGGGAATACCAGGTGCTGTAAGCTTCTCTCACTTTTACTTTATACAGGGGGCGCTCCACTTCACGATTAATTTAAATCTATCACTCCCCTTCCATTTTACTATTTTATATATATATATTTTTTTTTCTCTCATTCATAAAGGCAGCTTTTAGAAACCGTTTTACTCTAAATACTTCCTGGTAATTCTAGGTGCTGTAAGCTGTTCGTGCCTTTATTCCACCAGGGCGCGATCTTCTCACAAACTTGAAGACTGTCACTCCCCATTCACGTTTTACAACTTATTGTTAATGATAAAGAGACAGCTTTTTACACACAGTTTTAAACAAAGTACTGATATTATTCTTCTTCAACTGACCGCTTTGTTTTCTATGCAAAAACCACTTCGCCACAGAAGACTCGATATTATTGGCATAGCAAGTTCTGCTCTTCTCCTTTCAAAACTTGCTAAAAGCTGTATTTAAAAGAGCAGGTTGGCCGAGGTAATTCACACCCTTCAATGCCAGATTAATGTTTAGGTTAGTGGGAATCACAGAGGAATTAGGGATGGAAACTTCTTTGCTGGTGGTAGAAGCGGTCTGGTGAATTTTTAGAGAGAAGAGGCCGTCGATGTTTGAATGTAGAAAATTGTTCTGGCTGCAGCCTGCAGTATGGACTTGTTGGTGTGTGTAGCTCCCAGTGTTCTGACAGCGCGACGTTTTGGGGAAGCATGTGATTCAGCAGCTACCAGTGGGCTTCGTGCGGTGGAGATTTTGTGGCTGTTAGCGGAGTTGATAACAGAGGGTCGTTAAGAGAAGCCTACATGCAGTAGGCAAAGGAGTAATGTTTGCCGGCGGGGGACGTGCGGCGATTAACCTGTGCGGTAGTGAAAAGGAGTTAAAAAGAAGGAAGTGTGCGGATGCGGAAAGAATGGAATAATTGTGGTAGGCTGCCGGCTGAGTAGTTTGGTGAATGTTTGGTGTGGGACCGGCGCTGCCGATTGGATGGTGGGGCTGCAGTGTGAGTCAGATAAAAAAAAAAAAAAACAGGAGTAGGATCCAATGGGACTAACTGGCATGTATAGATGCGTGTAATGCAAAAGGGCTGTTTTTGGTAGCATCTCTCGCTTACGGCCATACCACCCTGAACATGCCCGATCTCGTCTGATCTCGGAAGCTAAGCAGGGTAGGGTCTGATTAGTACTTGGATGGGAGACCACCTGGGAATACCAGGTGCTGTAAGCTTTTCTCACTTTTACTTTATACAGGGGGCGCTCCACTTCACGATTAATTTAAATCTATCACTCCCCTTCCATTTTACTATTTTATATATATATATATTTTTTTCTCTCATTCATAAAGGCAGCTTTTAGAAACCGTTTTACTCTAAATACTTCCTGGTAATTCTAGGTGCTGTAAGCTGTTCGTGCCTTTATTCCACCAGGGCGCGATCTTCTCACAAACTTGAAGACTGTCACTCCCCATTCACGTTTTACAACTTATTGTTAATGATAAAGAGACAGCTTTTTACACACAGTTTTAAACAAAGTACTGATATTATTCCTCTTCAACTGACCGCTTTGTTTTCTATGCAAAAACCACTTCGCCACAGAAGACTCGATATTATTGGCATAGCAAGTTCTGCTCTTCTCCTTTCAAAACTTGCTAAAAGCTGTATTTAAAAGAACAGATTGGCCGGGGTAATTCACACCCTTCAATGCCAGCTTAATGTTTAGGTTAGTGGGAATCACAGAGGAATTAGGGATGGAAACTTCTTTGCTGGTGGTAGAAGCGGTCTGGTGAATTTTTAGAGAGAAGAGGCCGTCGATGTTTGAATGTAGAAAATTGTTCTGGCTGCAGCCTGCAGTATGGACTTGTTGGTGTGTGTAGCTCCCAGTGTTCTGACAGCGCGACGTTTTGGGGAAGCATGTGATTCTGCAGCTACCAGTGGGCTTCGTGCGGCGGAGATTTTGTGGCTGTTAGCGGAGTTGATAACAGAGGGTCGTTAAGAGAAGCCTGCATGCAGTATGCAAAGGAGTAATGTTTGCCGGCAGGGGACGTGCGGCGATTAACCTGTGCGGTAGTGAAAAGGAGTTAAAAAGAAGGAAGTGTGCGGATGCGGAAAGAATGGAATAATTGTGGTAGGCTGCCGGCTGAGTAGTTTGGTGAATGTTTGGTGTGGGTCCGGCGCTGCCGATTGGATGGTGGGGCTGCAGTGTGAGTCAGATAAAAAAAAAAAAAAAAAACAGGAGTAGGATCCAATGGGACTAACTGGCATGTATAGACGCGTGTAATGCAAAAGGGCTGTTTTTGGTAGCATCTCTCGCTTGCGGCCATACCACCCTGAACACGCCCGATCTCATCTGATCTCGGAAGCCAAGCAGGGTAGGGTCTGGTTAGTACTTGGATGGGAGACCACCTGGGAATACCAGGTGCTGTAAGCTTTTCTCACTTTTACTTTATACAGGGGGCGCTCCACTTCACGATTAATTTAAATCTATCACTCCCCTTCCATTTTACTAATTTATATATATATATATATTTTTTTTTTTTCTCATTCCTAAAGGCAGCTTTTAGAAACCGTTTTACTCTAAATACTTCCTGGTAATTCTAGGTGCTGTAAGCTGTTCGTGCCTTTATTCCACCAGGGCGCGATCTTCTCACAAACTTGAAGACTGTCACTCCCCATTCACGTTTTACAACTTATTGTTAATGATAAAGAGACAGCTTTTTACACACAGTTTTAAACAAAGTACCGATATTATTGGCATAGCAAGTTCTGCTCTTCTCCTTTCAAAACTTGCTAAAAGCTGTATTTAAAAGAACAGATTGGCCGGGGTAATTCACACCCTTCAATGCCAGCTTAATGTTTAGGTTAGTGGGAATCACAGAGGAATTAGGGATGGAAACTTCTTTGCTGGTGGTAGAAGCGGTCTGGTGAATTTTTAGAGAGAAGAGGCCGTCGATGTTTGAATGTAGAAAATTGTTCTGGCTGCAGCCTGCAGTATGGACTTGTTGGTGTGTGTAGCTCCCAGTGTTCTGACAGCGCGACGTTTTGGGGAAGCATGTGATTCAGCAGCTACCAGTGGGCTTCGTGCGGTGGAGATTTTGTGGCTGTTAGCGGAGTTGATAACAGAGGGTCGTTAAGAGAAGCCTACATGCAGTAGGCAAAGGAGTAATGTTTGCCGGCGGGGGACGTGCGGCGATTAACCTGTGCGGTAGTGAAAAGGAGTTAAAAAGAAGGAAGTGTGCGGATGCGGAAAGAATGGAATAATTGTGGTAGGCTGCCGGCTGAGTAGTTTGGTGAATGTTTGGTGTGGGACCGGCGCTGCCGATTGGATGGTGGGGCTGCAGTGTGAGTCAGATAAAAAAAAAAAAAAACAGGAGTAGGATCCAATGGGACTAACTGGCATGTATAGATGCGTGTAATGCAAAAGGGCTGTTTTTGGTAGCATCTCTCGCTTACGGCCATACCACCCTGAACACGCCCGATCTCGTCTGATCTCGGAAGCTAAGCAGGGTAGGGTCTGGTTAGTACTTGGATGGGAGACCACCTGGGAATACCAGGTGCTGTAAGCTTCTCTCACTTTTACTTTATACAGGGGGCGCTCCACTTCACGATTAATTTAAATCTATCACTCCCCTTCCATTTTACTATTTTATATATATATATTTTTTTTTCTCTCATTCATAAAGGCAGCTTTTAGAAACCGTTTTACTCTAAATACTTCCTGGTAATTCTAGGTGCTGTAAGCTGTTCGTGCCTTTATTCCACCAGGGCGCGATCTTCTCACAAACTTGAAGACTGTCACTCCCCATTCACGTTTTACAACTTATTGTTAATGATAAAGAGACAGCTTTTTACACACAGTTTTAAACAAAGTACTGATATTTTTCCTCTTCAACTGACCGCTTTGTTTTCTATGCAAAAACCACTTCGCCACAGAAGACTCGATATTATTGGCATAGCAAGTTCTGCTCTTCTCCTTTCAAAACTTGCTAAAAGCTGTATTTAAAAGAACAGATTGGCCGGGGTAATTCACACCCTTCAATGCCAGCTTAATGTTTAGGTTAGTGGGAATCACAGAGGAATTAGGGATGGAAACTTCTTTGCTGGTGGTAGAAGCGGTCTGGTGAATTTTTAGAGAGAAGAGGCCGTCGATGTTTGAATGTAGAAAATTGTTCTGGCTGCAGCCTGCAGTATGGACTTGTTGGTGTGTGTAGCTCCCAGTGTTCTGACAGCGCGACATTTTGGGGAAGCATGTGATTCAGCAGCTACCAGTGGGCTTCGTGCGGCGGAGATTTTGTGGCTGTTAGCGGAGTTGATAACAGAGGGTCGTTAAGAGAAGCCTGCATGCAGTAGGCAAAGGAGTAATGTTTGCCGGCGGGGGACGTGCGGCGATTAACCTGTGCGGTAGTGAAAAGGAGTTAAAAAGAAGGAAGTGTGCGGATGCGGAAAGAATGGAATAATTGTGGTAGGCTGCCGGCTGAGTAGTTTGGTGAATGTTTGGTGTGGGTCCGGCGCTGCCGATTGGATGGTGGGGCTGCAGTGTGAGTCAGATAAAAAAAAAAAAAAAACCAGGAGTAGGATCCAATGGGACTAACTGGCATGTATAGACGCGTGTAATGCAAAAGGGCTGTTTTTGGTAGCATCTCTCGCTTACGGCCATACCACCCTGAACATGCCCGATCTCGTCTGATCTCGGAAGCCAAACAGGGTAGGGTCTGGTTAGTACTTGGATGGGAGACCTCCTGGGAATATCAGGTGCTGTAAGCCTTTCTCACTTTTACTTTATACAGGGGGCGCTCCACTTCACGATTAATTTAAATCTATCACTCCCCTTCCATTTTACTATTTTATATATATATATTTTTTTTTCTCTCATTCATAAAGGCAGCTTTTAGAAACCGTTTTACTCTAAATACTTCCTGGTAATTCTAGGTGCTGTAAGCTGTTCGTGCCTTTATTCCACCAGGGCGCGATCTTCTCACAAACTTGAAGACTGTCACTCCCCATTCACGTTTTACAACTTATTGTTAATGATAAAGAGACAGCTTTTTACACACAGTTTTAAACAAAGTACTGATATTTTTCCTCTTCAACTGACCGCTTTGTTTTCTATGCAAAAACCACTTCGCCACAGAAGACTCGATATTATTGGCATAGCAAGTTCTGCTCTTCTCCTTTCAAAACTTGCTAAAAGCTGTATTTAAAAGAACAGATTGGCCGGGGTAATTCACACCCTTCAATGCCAGCTTAATGTTTAGGTTAGTGGGAATCACAGAGGAATTAGGGATGGAAACTTCTTTGCTGGTGGTAGAAGCGGTCTGGTGAATTTTTAGAGAGAAGAGGCCGTCAATGTTTGAATGTAGAAAATTGTTCTGGCTGCAGCCTGCAGTATGGACTTGTTGGTGTGTGTAGCTCCCAGTGTTCTGACAGCGCGACGTTTTGGGGAAGCATGTGATTCAGCAGCTACCAGTGGGCTTCGTGCGGCGGAGATTTTGTGGCTGTTAGCGGAGTTGATAACAGAGGGTCGTTAAGAGAAGCCTGCATGCAGTAGGCAAAGGAGTAATGTTTGCCGGCGGGGGACGTGCGGCGATTAACCTGTGCGGTAGTGAAAAGGAGTTAAAAAGAAGGAAGTGTGCGGATGCGGAAAGAATGGAATAATTGTGGTAGGCTGCCGGCTGAGTAGTTTGGTGAATGTTTGGTGTGGGTCCGGCGCTGCCGATTGGATGGTGGGGCTGCAGTGTGAGTCAGAAAAAAAAAAAAAAAAACCAGGAGTAGGATCCAATGGGACTAACTGGCATGTATAGACGCGTGTAATGCAAAAGGGCTGTTTTTGGTAGCATCTCTCGCTTACGGCCATACCACCCTGAACATGCCCGATCTCGTCTGATCTCGGAAGCCAAACAGGATAGGGTCTGGTTAGTACTTGGATGGGAGACCTCCTGGGAATACCAGGTGCTGTAAGCCTTTCTCACTTTTACTTTATACAGGGGGCGCTCCACTTCACGATTAATTTAAATCTATCACTCCCCTTCCATTTTACTATTTTATATATATATATATTTTTTTCTCTCATTCATAAAGGCAGCTTTTAGAAACCGTTTTACTCTAAATACTTCCTGGTAATTCTAGGTGCTGTAAGCTGTTCGTGCCTTTATTCCACCAGGGCGCGATCTTCTCACAAACTTGAAGACTGTCACTCCCCATTCACGTTTTACAACTTATTGTTAATGATAAAGAGACAGCTTTTTACACACAGTTTTAAACAAAGTACTGATATTTTTCCTCTTCAACTGACCGCTTTGTTTTCTATGCAAAAACCACTTCGCCACAGAAGACTCGATATTATTGGCATAGCAAGTTCTGCTCTTCTCCTTTCAAAACTTGCTAAAAGCTGTATTTAAAAGAACAGATTGGCCGGGGTAATTCACACCCTTCAATGCCAGCTTAATGTTTAGGTTAGTGGGAATCACAGAGGAATTAGGGATGGAAACTTCTTTGCTGGTGGTAGAAGCGGTCTGGTGAATTTTTAGAGAGAAGAGGCCGTCGATGTTTGAATGTAGAAAATTGTTCTGGCTGCAGCCTGCAGTATGGACTTGTTGGTGTGTGTAGCTCCCAGTGTTCTGACAGCGCGACGTTTTGGGGAAGCATGTGATTCAGCAGCTACCAGTGGGCTTCGTGCGGCGGAGATTTTGTGGCTGTTAGCGGAGTTGATAACAGAGGGTCGTTAAGAGAAGCCTGCATGCAGTAGGCAAAGGAGTAATGTTTGCCGGCGGGGGACGTGCGGCGATTAACCTGTGCGGTAGTGAAAAGGAGTTAAAAAGAAGGAAGTGTGCGGATGCGGAAAGAATGGAATAATTGTGGTAGGCTGCCGGCTGAGTAGTTTGGTGAATGTTTGGTGTGGGTCCGGCGCTGCCGATTGGATGGTGGGGCTGCAGTGTGAGTCAGAAAAAAAAAAAAAAAAAACCAGGAGTAGGATCCAATGGGACTAACTGGCATGTATAGACGCGTGTAATGCAAAAGGGCTGTTTTTGGTAGCATCTCTCGCTTACGGCCATACCACCCTGAACATGCCCGATTTCGTCTGATCTCGGAAGCCAAACAGGGTAGGGTCTGGTTAGTACTTGGATGGGAGACCTCCTGGGAATACCAGGTGCTGTAAGCCTTTCTCACTTTTACTTTATACAGGGGGCGCTCCACTTCACGATTAATTTAAATCTATCACTCCCCTTCCATTTTACTATTTTATATATATATATTTTTTTTTCTCTCATTCATAAAGGCAGCTTTTAGAAACCGTTTTACTCTAAATACTTCCTGGTAATTCTAGGTGCTGTAAGCTGTTCGTGCCTTTATTCCACCAGGGCGCGATCTTCTCACAAACTTGAAGACTGTCACTCCCCATTCACGTTTTACAACTTATTGTTAATGATAAAGAGACAGCTTTTTACACACAGTTTTAAACAAAGTACTGATATTATTCCTCTTCAACTGACCGCTTTGTTTTCTATGCAAAAACCACTTCGCCACAGAAGACTCGATATTATTGGCATAGCAAGTTCTGCTCTTCTCCTTTCAAAACTTGCTAAAAGCTGTATTTAAAAGAACAGATTGGCCGGGGTAATTCACACCCTTCAATGCCAGCTTAATGTTTAGGTTAGTGGGAATCACAGAGGAATTAGGGATGGAAACTTCTTTGCTGGTGGTAGAAGCGGTCTGGTGAATTTTTAGAGAGAAGAGGCCGTCGATGTTTGAATGTAGAAAATTGTTCTGGCTGCAGCCTGCAGTATGGACTTGTTGGTGTGTGTAGCTCCCAGTGTTCTGACAGCGCGACGTTTTGGGGAAGCATGTGATTCAGCAGCTACCAGTGGGCTTCGTGCGGCGGAGATTTTGTGGCTGTTAGCGGAGTTGATAACAGAGAGTCGTTAAGAGAAGCCTGCATGCAGTAGGCAAAGGAGTAATGTTTGCCGGCGGGGGACGTGCGGCGATTAACCTGTGCGGTAGTGAAAAGGAGTTAAAAAGAAGGAAGTGTGCGGATGCGGAAAGAATGGAATAATTGTGGTAGGCTGCCGGCTGAGTAGTTTGGTGAATGTTTGGTGTGGGTCCGGCGCTGCCGATTGGATGGTGGGGCTGCAGTGTGAGTCAGATAAAAAAAAAAAAAAAACAGGAGTAGGATCCAATGGGACTAACTGGCATGTATAGACGCGTGTAATGCAAAAGGGCTGTTTTTGGTAGCATCTCTCGCTTACGGCCATACCACCCTGAACACACCCGATCTCGTCTGATCTTGGAAGCTAAGCAGGGTAGGGTCTGGTTAGTACTTGGATGGGAGACCACCTGGGAATACCAGGTGCTGTAAGCTTTTCTCACTTTTACTTTATACAGGGGGCGCTCCACTTCACGATTAATTTAAATCTATCACTCCCCTTCCATTTTACTATTTTATATATATATATATTTTTTTTTTTTTTCTCATTCCTAAACGCAGCTTTTAGAAACCGTTTTACTCTAAATCCTTCCTGGTAATTCTAGGTGCTGTAAGCTGTTCGTGCCTTTATTCCACCAGGGCGCGATCTTCTCACAAACTTGAAGACTGTCACTCCCCATTCACGTTTTACAACTTATTGTTAATGATAAAGAGACAGCTTTTTACACACAGTTTTAAACAAAGTACTGATATTATTCCTCTTCAACAGACCGCTTTGTTTTCTATGCAAAAACCACTTCGCCACAGAAGACTCGATATTATTGGCATAGCAAGTTCTGCTCTTCTCCTTTCAAAACTTGCTAAAAGCTGTATTTAAAAGAACAGATTGGCCGGGGTAATTCACACCCTTCAATGCCAGCTTAATGTTTCGGTTAGTTGGAATCACAGAGGAATTAGGGATGGAAACTTCTTTGCTGGTGCTAGAAGCGGTCTGGTGAATTTTTAGAGAGAAGAGGCCGTCGATGTTTGAATGTAGAAAATTGTTCTGGCTGCAGCCTGCAGTATGGACTTGTTGGTGCGTGTAGCTCCCAGTGTTCTGACAGCGCGCCGTTTTGGGGAAGCATGTGATTCAGCAGCTACCAGTGGGCTTCGTGCGGCGGAGATTTTGTGGCTGTTAGCGGAGTTGATAACAGAGGGTCGTTAAGAGAAGCCTGCATGCAGTAGGCAAAGGAGTAATGTTTGCTGGCGGGGGTCGTGCGGCGATTAACCTGTGCGGTAGTGAAAAGGAGTTAAAAAGAAGGAAGTGTGCGGATGCGGAAAGAATGGAATAATTGTGGTAGGCTGCCGGCTGAGTAGTTTGGTGAATGTTTGATGTGGGTCCGGCGCTGCCGATTGGATGGTGGGGCTGCAGTGTGAGTCAGATAAAAAAAAAAAAACAGGAGTAGGATCCAATGGGACTAACTGGCATGTATAGACGCGTGTAATGCAAAAGGGCTGTTTTTGGTAGCGTCTCTCGCTTATGGCCATACCACCCTGAACACGCCCGATCTCATCCGATCTCGGAAGCCAAGCAGGGTAGGGTCTGGTTAGTACTTGGATGGGAGACCCCCTGGGAATACCAGGTGCTGTAAGCTTTTCTCACTTTTACTTTATACAGGGGGCACTCCACTTCACGATTAATTTAAATCTATCACTCCCCTTACGTTTTACTATTTTATATATATATATTTTTTTTCTCTCATTCATAAAGGCAGCTTTTACACACCGTTTTACTCTAAATACTGCCTGGTAATTCTAGGTGCTGTAAGCTGTTCGTGCCTTTATTCTACCAGGGCGCGATCTTCTCACAAACTTGAAGACTGTCACTCCCCATTCACGTTTTACAACTTATTGTTAATGATAAAGAGACAGCTTTTTACACACAGTTTTAAACAAAGTACTGATATAATTCCTCTTCAACTCACCGCTTTGTTTTCTATGCAAAAACCACTTCACCACAAAAGACTCGATATTATTGCCATAGCAAGGTCTGCTCTTCTCCTCCTTTCAAAACTTGCTAAAAGCTGTATTTAAAAGAGCAGGTTGGCCATGGTAATTCACACACTTCAATGCCAGCTTAATGTTTAGGTTAGTGGGAATCACAGAGGAATTAGGGATGGAAACTTCTTTGCTGGTGGTAGAAGCGGTCTGGTGAATTTTTAGAGAGAAGAGGCCGTCGATGTTTGAATGTAGAAAATTGTTCTGGCTGCAGCCTGTAGTATGGACTTGTTGGTGTGTGTAGCTCCCAGTGATCTGACAGCGCGACGTTTTGGGGAAGCATGTGATTCAGCAGCTACCAGTGGGCTTCGTGCGGCGGAGATTTTGTGGCTGTTAGCTGAGTTGATAGCAGTGGGTCGTTAAGAGAAGCCTGCATGCGGTAGGCAAATGAGTAATGTTTGCCGGCGGGGGACGTGCGGCGATTAACCTGTGAGGTAGTGAAAAGGACTTAAAGAGAAGGAAGTGTGCGGATGCGGAAAGAATGGAATAATTGTGGTAGGCTGCCGGCTGAGTAGTTTGGTGAATGTTTGGTGTGGGTCCGGCGCTGCCGATTGGATGGTGGGGCTGCAGTGTGAGTCAGATAAAAAAAAAAAGAACATTAGTAGGATCCAATGGGACCAACTGGCATGTATAGAGGCGTGTAATGCAAAAGGGCTGTTTTTGGTAGCATCTCTCGCTTACGGCCATACCACCCTGAACGCGCCTGATCTCGTCTGATCTCAGAAGCTAAGCAGGGTAAGGTCTGGTTAGTGTTTGGATGGGAGAACTCCTGGGAATACCAGGTGCTGTAAGCTTTTCTCACTTTTACTTTATACAGGGGGCGCTCCACTTCACGAATAATTTAAATCTAGCACTCCCCTTCCATTTTACTATTTTATATATATATATTTTTTCTCTCTTTCATAAAGCCAGCTTTTAGAAACCGTTTTACTCTAAATACTTCCTGGTAATTCTAGGTGCTGTAAGCTGTTCGTGCCTTTATTCCACCAGGGCGCGATCTTCTCACAAACTTGAAGACTGTCACTCCCCATTCACGTTTTACAACTTATTGTTAATGATAAAGAGACAGCTTTTTACACACAGTTTTAAACAAAGTACTGATATTATTCCTCTTCAACAGACCGCTTTGTTTTCTATGCAAAAACCATTTCGCCACAGAAGACTCGATATTATTGGCATAGCAAGTTCTGCTCTTCTCCTTTCAAAACTTGCTAAAAGCTGTATTTAAAAGAACAGATTGGCCGGGGTAATTCACACCCTTCAATGCCAGCTTAATGTTTCGGTTAGTGGGAATCACAGAGGAATTAGGGATGGAAACTTCTTTGCTGGTGCTAGAAGCGGTCTGGTGAATTTTTAGAGAGAAGAGGCCGTCGATGTTTGAATGTAGAAAATTGTTCTGGCTGCAGCCTGCAGTATGGACTTGTTGGTGCGTGTAGCTCCCAGTGTTCTGACAGCGCGCCGTTTTGGGGAAGCATGTGATTCAGCAGCTACCAGTGGGCTTCGTGCGGCGGAGATTTTGTGGCTGTTAGCGGAGTTGATAACAGAGGGTCGTTAAGAGAAGCCTGCATGCAGTAGGCAAAGGAGTAATGTTTGCCGGCGGGGGACGTGCGGCGATTAACCTGTGCGGTAGTGAAAAGGAGTTAAAAAGAAGGAAGTGTGCGGATGCGGAAAGAATGGAATAATTGTGGTAGGCTGCCGGCTGAGTAGTTTGGTGAATGTTTGATGTGGGTCCGGCGCTGCCGATTGGATGGTGGGGCTGCAGTGTGAGTCAGATAAAAAAAAAAAAAACCAGGAGTAGGATCCAATGGGACTAACTGGCATGTATAGACGCGTGTAATGCAAAAGGGCTGTTTTTGGTAGCATCTCTCGCTTACGGCCATACCACCCTGAACACGCCCGATCTCGTCTGATCTCGGAAGCCAAGCAGGGTAGGGTCTGGTTAGTACTTGGATGGGAGACCTCCTGGGAATACCAGGTGCTGTAAGCCTTTCTCACTTTTACTTTATACAGGGGGCGCTCCACTTCACGATTAATTTAAATCTATCACTCCCCTTCCATTTTACTATTTTATATATATATATTTTTTTTTTCTCTCATTCCTAAAGGCAGCTTTTAGAAACCGTTTTACTCTAAATACTTCCTGGTAATTCTAGGTGCTGTAAGCTGTTCGTGCCTTTATTCCACCAGGGCGCGATCTTCTCACAAACTTGAAGACGGTCACTCCCCATTCACGTTTTACAACTTATTGTTAATGATAAAGAGACAGCTTTTTACACACAGTTTTAAACAAAGTACTGATATTATTCCTCTTCAACTGACCGCTTTGTTTTCTATGCAAAAACCACTTCGCCACAGAAGACTCGATATTATTGGCATAGCAAGTTCTGCTCTTCTCCTTTCAAAACTTGCTAAAAGCTGTATTTAAAAGAACAGATTGGCCGGGGTAATTCACACCCTTCAATGCCAGCTTAATGTTTAGGTTAGTTGGAATCACAGAGGAATTAGGGATGGAAACTTCTTTGCTGGTGCTAGAAGCGGTCTGGTGAATTTTTAGAGAGAAGAGGCCGTCGATGTTTGAATGTAGAAAATTGTTCTGGCTGCAGCCTGCAGTATGGACTTGTTGGTGCGTGTAGCTCCCAGTGTTCTGACAGCGCGCCGTTTTGGGGAAGCATGTGATTCAGTAGCTACCAGTGGGCTTCGTGCGGCGGAGATTTTGTGGCTGTTAGCGGAGTTGATAACAGAGGGTCGTTAAGAGAAGCCTGCATGCAGTAGGCAAAGGAGTAATGTTTGCTGGCGGGGGTCGTGCGGCGATTAACCTGTGCGGTAGTGAAAAGGAGTTAAAAAGAAGGAAGTGTGCGGATGCGGAAAGAATGGAATAATTGTGGTAGGCTGCCGGCTGAGTAGTTTGGTGAATGTTTGATGTGGGTCCGGCGCTGCCGATTGGATGGTGGGGCTGCAGTGTGAGTCAGATAAAAAAAAAAAAACAGGAGTAGGATCCAATGGGACTAACTGGCATGTATAGACGCGTGTAATGCAAAAGGGCTGTTTTTGGTAGCGTCTCTCGCTTATGGCCATACCACCCTGAACACGCCCGATCTCATCCGATCTCGGAAGCCAAGCAGGGTAGGGTCTGGTTAGTACTTGGATGGGAGACCTCCTGGGAATACCAGGTGCTGTAAGCTTTTCTCACTTTTACTTTATACAGGGGGCACTCCACTTCACGATTAATTTAAATCTATCACTCCCCTTACGTTTTACTATTTTATATATATATATTTTTTTTCTCTCATTCATAAAGGCAGCTTTTACACACCGTTTTACTCTAAATACTGCCTGGTAATTCTAGGTGCTGTAAGCTGTTCGTGCCTTTATTCTACCAGGGCGCGATCTTCTCACAAACTTGAAGACTGTCACTCCCCATTCACGTTTTACAACTTATTGTTAATGATAAAGAGACAGCTTTTTACACACAGTTTTAAACAAAGTACTGATATAATTCCTCTTCAACTCACCGCTTTGTTTTCTATGCAAAAACCACTTCACCACAAAAGACTCGATATTATTGCCATAGCAAGGTCTGCTCTTCTCCTCCTTTCAAAACTTGCTAAAAGCTGTATTTAAAAGAGCAGGTTGGCCATGGTAATTCACACACTTCAATGCCAGCTTAATGTTTAGGTTAGTGGGAATCACAGAGGAATTAGGGATGGAAACTTCTTTGCTGGTGGTAGAAGCGGTCTGGTGAATTTTTAGAGAGAAGAGGCCGTCGATGTTTGAATGTAGAAAATTGTTCTGGCTGCAGCCTGCAGTATGGACTTGTTGGTGTGTGTAGCTCCCAGTGATCTGACAGCGCGACGTTTTGGGGAAGCATGTGATTCAGCAGCTACCAGTGGGCTTCGTGCGGCGGAGATTTTGTGGCTGTTAGCTGAGTTGATAGCAGTGGGTCGTTAAGAGAAGCCTGCATGCGGTAGGCAAATGAGTAATGTTTGCCGGCGGGGGACGTGCGGCGATTAACCTGTGAGGTAGTGAAAAGGACTTAAAGAGAAGGAAGTGTGCGGATGCGGAAAGAATGGAATAATTGTGGTAGGCTGCCGGCTGAGTAGTTTGGTGAATGTTTGGTGTGGGTCCGGCGCTGCCGATTGGATGGTGGGGCTGCAGTGTGAGTCAGATAAAAAAAAAAAGAACATTAGTAGGATCCAATGGGACCAACTGGCATGTATAGAGGCGTGTAATGCAAAAGGGCTGTTTTTGGTAGCATCTCTCGCTTACGGCCATACCACCCTGAACGCGCCCGATCTCGTCTGATCTCAGAAGCTAAGCAGGGTAGGGTCTGGTTAGTGTTTGGATGGGAGAACTCCTGGGAATACCAGGTGCTGTAAGCTTTTCTCACTTTTACTTTATACAGGGGGCGCTCCACTTCACGAATAATTTAAATCTAGCACTCCCCTTCCATTTTACTATTTTATATATATATTTTTTTTCTCTCTTTCATAAAGGCAGCTTTTAGAAACCGTTTTACTCTAAATACTTCCTGGTAATTCTAGGTGCTGTAAGCTGTTCGTGCCTTTATTCCACCAGGGCGCGATCTTCTCACAAACTTGAAGACTGTCACTCCCCATTCACGTTTTACAACTTATTGTTAATGATAAAGAGACAGCTTTTTACACACAGTTTTAAACAAAGTACTGATATTATTCCTCTTCAACTGACCGCTTTGTTTTCTATGCAAAAACCACTTCGCCACAGAAGACTCGATATTATTGGCATAGCAAGCTCTGCTCTTCTCCTTTCAAAACTTGCTAAAAGCTGTATTTAAAAGAACAGATTGGCCGGGGTAATTCACACCCTTCAATGCCAGCTTAATGTTTAGGTTAGTGGGAATCACAGAGGAATTAGGGATGGAAACTTCTTTGCTGGTGGTAGAAGCGGTCTGGTGAATTTTTAGAGAGAAGAGGCCGTCGATGTTTGAATGTAGAAAATTGTTCTGGCTGCAGCCTGCAGTATGGACTTGTTGGTGTGTGTAGCTCCCAGTGTTCTGACAGCGCGACGTTTTCGGGAAGCATGTGATTCAGCAGCTACCAGTGGGCTTCGTGCGGCGGAGATTTTGTGGCTGTTAGCGGAGTTGATAACAGAGGGTCGTTAAGAGAAGCCTGCATGCAGTAGGCAAAGGAGTAATGTTTGCCGGCGGGGGACGTGCGGCGATTAACCTGTGCGGTAGTGAAAAGGAGTTAAAGAGAAGGAAGTGTGCGGATGCGGAAAGAATGGAATAATTGTGGTAGGCTGCCGGCTGAGTAGTTTGGTGAATGTTTGGTGTGGGTCCGGCGCTGCCGATTGGATGGTGGGGCTGCAGTGTGAGTCAGATAAAAAAAAAAAAAAAAACCAGGAGTAGGATCCAATGGGACTAACTGGCATGTATAGACGCGTGTAATGCAAAAGGGCTGTTTTTGGTAGCATCTCTCGCTTCTGGCCATGCCAGCCTGAACACGCCCGATCTCATCCGATCTCGGAAGCCAATCAGGGTAGGGTCTGGTTAGTACTTGGATGGGAGACCTCTTGGGAATACCAGGTGCTGTAAGCTTTTCTCACTTTTACTTTATACAGGGGGCACTCCACTTCACGATTAATTTAAATCTATCACTCCCCTTACGTTTTACTATTTTATATATATTTTTTTTTTCTCTCATTCATAAAGGCAGCTTTTACACACCGTTTAACTCTAAATACTGCCTGGTAATTCTAGGTGCTGTAAGCTGTTCGTGCCTTTATTCCACCAGGGCGCGATCTTCTCACAAACTTGAAGACTGTCACTCCCCATTCACGTTTTACAACTTATTGTTAATGATAAAGAGACAGCTTTTTACACACAGTTTTAAACAAAGTACTGATATAATTCCTCTTCAACGCACCGCTTTGTTTTCTATGCAAAAACCACTTCACCACAAAAGACTCGATATTATTGGCATAGCAAGGTCTGCTCTTCTCCTCCTTTCAAAACTTGCTAAAAGCTGTATTTAAAAGAGCAGGTTGGCCATGGTAATTCACACACTTCAATGCCAGCTTAATGTTTAGGTTAGTGGGAATCACAGAGGAATTAGGGATGGAAACTTCTTTGCTGGTGGTAGAAGCGGTCTGGTGAATTTTTAGAGAGAAGAGGCCGTCAATGTTTGAATGTAGAAAATTGTTTTGGCTGCAGCCTGCAGTATGGACTTGTTGGTGTGTGTAGCTGCCAGTGTTCTGACAGCGCGACGTTTTGGGGAAGCACGTGATTTAGCAGCTACCAGTGGGTTTCGTGCGGCGGAGATTTTGTGGCTGTTAGCGGAGTTGATAACAGAAGGTCATTAAGAGAAGCCTGCATGCGGTAGGCAAAGGAGTAATGTTTGCCGGCGGGGGACGTGCGGCGATTAACCTGTGCGGTAGTGAAAAGGAGTTAAAGAGAAGGAAGTGTGCGGATACGGAAAGAATGGAATAATTGTGGTAGGCTGCCGGCTGAGTAGTTTGGTGAATGTTTGGTGTGGTTCCAGCACTGCCGATTGGATGGTGGGGCTGCAGTGTGAGTCAGATAAAAAAAAAAAAAAAAAACAGGAGTAGGATCCAATGGGACTAACTGGCATGTATAGAGGCGTGTAATGCAAAAGGGCTGTTTTTGGTAGCTTTTCTCGCTCACGGCCATACCACCCTGAACACGCCCGATCTCGTCCGATCTCAGAAGCCAAGCAGGATAGGGTCTGGTTAGTACTTGGATGGGAGACTGCCTGGGAATACCAGGTGCTGTAAGCTTTTCTCACTTTTACTTTACACAGGGGGCGCTCCACTTCACGATTAATTTAAATCTAGCACTCCCCTTCCATTTTACTATTTTATATATATATATTTTTTCTCTCTTTCATAAAGCCAGCTTTTAGAAACCGTTTTACTCTAAATACTTCCTGGTAATTCTAGGTGCTGTAAGCTGTTCGTGCCTTTATTCCACCAGGGCGCGATCTTCTCACAAACTTGAAGACTGTCACTCCCCATTCACGTTTTACAACTTATTGTTAATGATAAAGAGACAGCTTTTTAAACACAGTTTTAAACAAAGTACTGATATTATTCCTCTTCAACTGACCGCTTTGTTTTCTATGCAAAAACCACTTCGCCACAGAAGACTCGATATTATTGGCATAGCAAGTTCTGCTCTTCTCTTTTCAAAACTTGCTAAAAGCTGTATTTAAAAGAACAGATTGGCCGGGGTAATTCACACCCTTCAATGCCAGCTTAATGTTTAGGTTAGTGGGAATCACAGAGGAATTAGGGATGGAAACTTCTTTGCTGGTGGTAGAAGCGGTCTGGTGAATTTTTAGAGAGAAGAGGCCGTCGATGTTTGAATGAAGAAAATAGTTCTGGCTGCAGCCTGCAGTATGGACTTGTTGGTGTGTGTAGCTCCCAGTGTTCTGACAGCGCGACGTTTTGGGGAAGCATGTGATTCAGCAGCTACCAGTGGGCTTCGTGCGGCGGAGATTTTGTGGCTGTTAGCGGAGTTGATAACAGAGGGTTGTTAAGAGAAGCCTGCATGCAGTAGGCAAAGGAGTAATGTTTGCCGGCGGGGGACGTGCGGCGATTAACCTGTGCGGTAGTGAAAAGGAGTTAAAGAGAAGGAAGTGTGCGGATGCGGAAAGAATGGAATAATTGTGGTAGGCTGCCGGCTGAGTAGTTTGGTGAATGTTTGGTGTGGGTCCGGCGCTGCCGATTGGATGGTGGGGCTGCAGTGTGAGTCAGATAAAAAAAAAAAAAAAAACAGGAATAGGATCCAATGGGACTAACTGGCATGTATAGAGGCGTGTAATGCAAAAGGGCTGTTTTTGTTCGCCGCTCTCGCTTATGGCCATACCACCCTGAACACGCCCGATCTCGTCTGATCTCGGAAGCTAAGTGGGGTAGGGTCTTGTTAGTACTTTGATGGGAGACTGCCTGGGAATACCACGTGCTGTAAGCTTTTCTCACTTTTACTTTATACAGGGGGCACTCCACCTCACGATTAATTTAAATCTATCACTCCCCTTCTATTTTACTATTTTATATATTTCTTTTTTCTCTCATTCATGAAGGCAGCTTTTACACACGTTTTACTCTAAATACTGCCTGGTAATTCTAGGTGCTGTAAGCTGTTCGTGCCTTTATTCCACCAGGGCGCGATCTTCTCACAAACTTGAAAACTGTCACTCCCCATTCACATTTTACAACTTATTGTTAATGATAAAGAGACAGCTTTTTACACACAGTTTTAAACAAAGTACTGATATTATTCCTCTTCAACTGACCGCTTTGTTTTCTATGCAAAAACCACTTCGCCACAGAAGACTCGATATTATTGGCATAGCAAGTTCTGCTCTTCTCCTTTCAAAACTTGCTAAAAGCTGTATTTAAAAGAACAGATTGGCCGGGGTAATTCACACCCTTCAATGCCAGCTTAATGTTTAGGTTAGTGGGAATCACAGAGGAATTAGGGATGGAAACTTCTTTGCTGCTGGTAGAAGCGGTCTGGTGAATTTTTAGAGAGAAGAGGCCGTCGATGTTTGAATGTAGAAAATTGTTCTGGCTGCAGCCTGCAGTATGGACTTGTTGGTGTGTGTAGCTCCCAGTGTTCTGACAGCGCAACGTTTTGGGGAAGCATGTGATTCAGCAGCTACCAGTGGGCTTCGTGCGGCGGAGATTTTGTGGCTGTTAGCGGAGTTGATAACAGAGGGTCGTTAAGAGAAGCCTGCATGCAGTAGGCAAAGGAGTAATGTTTGCCGGCGGGGGACGTGCGGCGATTAACCTGTGCGGTAGTGAAAAGGAGTTAAAGAGAAGGAAGTGTGCGGATGCGGAAAGAATGGAATAATTGTGGTAGGCTGCCGGCTGAGTAGTTTGGTGAATGTTTGGTGTGGGTCCGGCGTTGCCGATTGGATGGTGGGGCTGCAGTGTGAGTCAGATAAAAAAAAAAAAAAAAACCAGGAGTAGGATCCAATGGGACCAACTGGCATGTATAGAGGCGTGTAATGCAAAAGGGCTGTTTTTGGTAGCGTCTCTTGCTTATGGCCATACCACCCTGAACACGCCCGATCTCATCTGATCTTGGAAGCTAAGCAGGATAGGGTCTGGTTAGTACTTGGATGGGAGACCACCTGGGAATAGCAGGTTCTGTAAGCTTTTCTCACTTTTACTTCATACAGGGGGCGCTCCACTTCACGATTAATTTAAATCTATCACTCCCCTTCCATTTTACTATTTTATATATATAAATATATTTTTCTCTCATTCATAAAGCCAGCTTTTACACACCGTTTTACTCTAAATACTTCCTGGTAATTGTAGGTGCTGTAAGCTGTTCGTGCCATTATTCCACCAGGGCGCGATCTTCTCACAAACTTGAAAACTGTCACTCCCCATTCACGTTTTACAACTTATTGTTAATGATAAAGAGACAGCTTTTTACACACAGTTTTAAACAAAGTACTGATATTATTCCTCTTCAACTGACCGCTTTGTTTTCTATGCAAAAACCACTTCGCCACAGAAGACTCGATATTATTGGCATAGCAAGTTCTGCTCTTCTCCTTTCAAAACTTGCTAAAAGCTGTATTTCAAAGAACAGATTGGCCGGGGTAATTCACACCCTTCAATGCCAGCTTAATGTTTAGGTTAGTGGGAATCACAGAGGAATTAGGGATGGAAACTTCTTTGCTGGTGGTAGAAGCGGTCTGGTGAATTTTTAGAGAGAAGAGGTCGTCGATGTTTGGATGTAGAAAATTGTTCTGGCTGCAGCCTGCAGTATGGACTTGTTGGTGTGTGTAGCTCCCAGTGTTCTGACAGCGCGACGTTTTGGGGAAGCATGTGATTCAGCAGCTACCAGTGGGCTTCGTGCGGCGGAGATTTTGTGGCTGTTAGCGGAGTTGATAACAGAGGGTCGTTAAGAGAAGCCTGCATGCAGTAGGCAAAGGAGTAATGTTTGCCGGCGGGGGACGTGCGGCGATTAACCTGTGCGGTAGTGAAAAGGAGTTAAAAAGAAGGAAGTGTGCGGATGCGGAAAGAATGGAATAATTGTGGTAGGCTGCCGGCTGAGTAGTTTGGTGAATGTTTGGTGTGGGTCCGGCGCTGCCGATTGGATGGTGGGGCTGCAGTGTGAGTTAGTTAAAAAAAAAAAAAAAAGAACATTAGTAGGATCCAATGGGACCAACTGGCATGTATAGAGGCGTGTAATGCAAAAGGGCTGTTTTTGGTAGCATCTCTCGCTTACGGCCATACCACCCTGAACACGCCCGATCTCGTCTGATCTCGGAAGCCAAGCAGGGTAGGGTCTGGTTAGTACTTGGATGGGAGACCTCCTGGGAATACCAGGTTCTGTAAGCTTTTCTCACTTTTACTTTATACAGGGGGCGCTCCACTTCACGATTAATTTAAATCTATCACTCCCCTTCCATTTTACTATTTTATATATATATATATATATTTTTCTCTCATTCATAAAGGCAGCTTTTACACACCGTTTTACTCTAAATACTTCCTGGTAATTCTAGGTGCTGTAAGCTGTTCGTGCCTTTATTCCACCAGGGCGCGATCTTCTCACAAACTTGAAGACTGTCACTCCCCATTCACGTTTTACAACTTATTGTTAATGATAAAGAGACAGCTTTTTACACACAGTTTTAAACAAAGTACTGATATTATTCCTCTTCAACTCACCGCTTTGTTTTCTATGCAAAAACCACTTCGCCACAGAAGACTCGATATTATTGGCATAGCAAGTTCTGCTCTTCTCCTTTCAAAACTTGCTAAAAGCTGTATTTAAAAGAACAGATTGGCCGGGGTAATTCACACCCTTCAATGCCAGCTTAATGTTTAGGTTAGTGGGAATCACAGAGGAATTAGGGATGGAAACTTCTTTGCTGGTGGTAGAAGCGGTCTGGTGAATTTTTAGAGAGAAGAGGCCGTCGATGTTTGAATGTAGAAAATTGTTCTGGCTGCAGCCTGCAGTATGGACTTGTTGGTGTGTGTAGCTCCCAGTGTTCTGACAGCGCGAAGTTTTGGGGAAGCATGTGATTCAGCAGCTACCAGTGGGCTTCGTGCGGCGGAGATTTTGTGGCTGTTAGCGGAGTTGATAACAGAGGGTCGTTAAGAGAAGCCTGCATGCAGTAGGCAAAGGAGTAATGTTTGCCGGCGGGGGACGTGCGGCGATTAACCTGTGCGGTAGTGAAAAGGAGTTAAAAAGAAGGAAGTGTGCGGATGCGGAAAGAATGGAATAATTGTGGTAGGCTGCCAGCTGAGTAGTTTGGTGAATGTTTGGTGTGGGTCCGGCGCTGCCGATTGGATGGTGGGGCTGCAGTGTGAGTCAGTTAAAAAAAAAAAAAAAGAACATTAGTAGGATCCAATGGGACCAACTGGCATGTATAGAGGCGTGTAATGCAAAAGGGCTGTTTTTGGTAGCATCTCTCGCTTACGACCATACCACCCTGAACACGCCCGATCTCGTCTGATCTCGGAAGCCAAGCAGGGTAGGGTGTGGTTAGTACTTGGATGGGAGACCTCCTGGGAATACCAGGTGCTGTAAGCTTTTCTCACTTTTACTTTATACAGGGGGCGCTCCACTTCACGATTAATTTAAATCTATCACTCCCCTTCCATTTTACTATTTTATATATATATATATATTTTTTCTCTCATTCATAAAGGCAGCTTTTAGAAACCGTTTTACTCTAAATACTTCCTGGTAATTCTAGGTGCTGTAAGCTGTTCGTGCCTTTATTCCACCAGGGCGCGATCTTCTCACAAACTTGAAGACTGTCACTCCCCATTCACGTTTTACAACTTATTGTTAATGATAAAGAGACAGCTTTTTACACACAGTTTTAAACAAAGTACTGATATTATTCCTCTTCAACTGACCGCTTTGTTTTCTATGCAAAAACCACTTCGCCACAGAAGACTCGATATTATTGGCATAGCAAGTTCTGCTCTTCTCCTTTCAAAACTTGCTAAAAGCTGTATTTAAAAGAACAGATTGGCCGGGGTAATTCACACCCTTCAATGCCAGCTTAATGTTTAGGTTAGTGGGAATCACAGAGGAATTAGGGATGGAAACTTCTTTGCTGGTGGTAGAAGCGGTCTGGTGAATTTTTAGAGAGAAGAGGCCGTCGATGTTTGAATGTAGAAAATAGTTCTGGCTGCAGCCTGCAGTATGGACTTGTTGGTGTGTGTAGCTCCCAGTGTTCTGACAGCGCGACGTTTTGGGGAAGCATGTGATTCAGCAGCTACCAGTGGGCTTCGTGCGGCGGAGATTTTGTGGCTGTTAGCGGAGTTGATAACAGAGGGTCGTTAAGAGAAGCCTGCATGCAGTAGGCAAAGGAGTAATGTTTGCCGGCGGGGGACGTGCGGCGATTAACCTGTGCGGTAGTGAAAAGGAGTTAAAAAGAAGGAAGTGTGCGGATGCGGAAAGAATGGAATAATTGTGGTAGGCTGCCGGCTGAGTAGTTTGGTGAATGTTTGGTGTGGGTCCGGCGCTGCCGATTGGATGGTGGTGCTGCAGTGTGAGTCAGATAAAAAAAAAAAAAAAACCAGGAGTAGGATCTGTTGGGGAAAGCGCCCGGCGTTTCCACCCCAACTCCACATTTATGAGACACACACAGGTTACAGTTTTACTTGCAAGGGTACCCACACTCTCTGCAATGCAAACTACAGCAGAATGTGTTACAAAGGGTGGTTCCCCTTGACTCCTTTATTTATAGTCAGTGGGAGGCGCAAGAGTCATGCAGAATAGGGAGGTGAGAGAAAGTTCTGGTTTTGCTAAGGTGGGAATGCTATTATTAATATAATCTAAACTATGAGGCTATTGGAAAACAAAATAATATATATACATATTTACATTCATTGCTGATCATACAGGAGTGATAACAAAATGATTAATAACAGTTTCTTCAACCTAACAGTCCCTCCTGTTTATCATGACAGTATGATCAAAAACATCAGTATTGTACAAGTTGCAAAAGCATTTCCAGTACAACTGTCATTTAGATCACATCATCATCATCCTAACTGTGGAGTACAGAAAACCATCAGGAGTCGTTCCTCCTGTTTATCATAGAAAAACATCTAATTCCGTTACTTCAGGTCCAAGCCCTGCACGGGTGCTTTCGGCTCAGCCGTCATTATGAATTACATGTCTTCTTCATCGCTATCGCTGGAAACAGGCTCTGTCTCCATATTCTGAGTAAGGGAGAGAAACATTGTACTGTGTGTCCGAAAAGCAGCATTAAGAGCTTGATTAATAAACATTTTCAAACATGGTATAACAGTTATAAAACAACAGAAAAACAAAATAAAAAAACAAAACAAAAGAAAATATAAGTGAAACAATACTTTGGTACCCTATACCTGCAAAAGATGCGGCACATTTGGCCTGTGACATATTCATGGGTTTTCCATATACAGTGGGTCGTTCACTATGAGTAGGCATCACAGAACAAACATAGCAATTCGTCACATTTTTTGCTGTTACAGTGTCATGTACATATTGATACCAGTAGTTCTTCATGAACGGGTGTGAGTGGTCAGCAGGCAACGGGCACAGATGGAAGTCGTCATGGGTCCATCGCCGTAGGTGTTGCAATGGAGCTAGTGGGAGCAAGGACAACCATACAAGTCCAACAACAAGAATGACCCCTAGAGTCACCTTACCACATCCCCACCCCGTCAGAGCCATCCTAATAGAGTGCAGTTCAGTTGTTTTCTTCACCGGGTTGAGACAGCAGCACCCTATTGGTTACTGTGCCTTTGTAGCGGACTTCCACTGCTACTCTGTCGCTGAGGCCTCTGATAAGGGCTTGATGGGTTTACAGTGACTTTTGTGTATCCAGGAAGGTCGTTCTGCTATTTTCACAGCTGTTGGTGTTGTGAGGAGGACTTGATAAGGACCGTCCCACCGGGGTGTGCTCCACTCCTTCCGCAACAGGACCTTGACCAGGATCCAATCCCCTGGCTGCAAGTTATCCTGTTGGTTAGAAACATAATTTACTGGCAGACTACTGGGGCTATGTTTTTGTTGTGATGATAGCAACTTTCGCATCCAATTAGCCAATGTATTTTCTCTGTCCGCTTTCCCTATATCACTCATTTCGGTTGCTAGAGGAAACGGCCTTCCGTACACTATCTCAAAAGGTGTTAATCCTGCAGGAATGGGAGTTATTCTCATCCACAATTTTACTAGAGACAAACATTCTGGCCACGGCCTTTTTGTCTCTTCCATTGTTTTTCTGAGCCTTGTTTTAATAGTGCCGTTAGTTCTCTCCACTAAGCCTGCACTCTTAAGCGTAAAACCTAATGCTTGTGAACAAAGGGACATGGTCTGATTTACAAAATGAGTCCCATTGTCTGATCTTATAATATGAGGTATGCCATAAGTAGGGAAATAATGGCCTACCAAACATTTTGCAACAGTCATTGCATCACAGTGCTTTACAGGGTATATTTCTACCCACTTAGAAAAGGTGTCTATAATGACTAGACAGTACTTCTTCCCTTGTGACCAAAATAATTCAATAAAATCCATATGTACAACTTGAAACGGGTACTCAGCTACAGGGAACTGGCCACGTTTTGGTCTCATGTTACCCTGTGCATTATGTTTACAGCAAATTAAGCATGTTCTACAAAATTGCTTTGCATAATCAGAAAAATTTATAGCATAAAAGTATTGCTGGATAATATGTACCATCCCTCCTGTTGAGACATGAGTATTTCCATGGCTCACTAAGGCAGCTGTTTTGTATAAGTTTTTTGGTAGGATGGGCTTGTCATTCATATAGTAAACTTTCCCTTGCTGTATTGCTCCTCTCTTGATCCAACTCTGTATTTCTGTTTTAGGAGCATGCATCTGTGCATCACACAGCACATCACTATCTATGAAAAGAATGTCTGCCACTGATAAGGTGGGCTGTTTCAGGGCCGCTTCTTTGGCAGTTTTATCTGCAAAGTTGTTTCCTTTAGCTATTGTGGAAGCGGTTTGGTGTGCTTTACATTTGCACAGTGCAAGGCGAGTCGGTAATTGTACAACATCTAATAATCTAAGTAGTAAGTTTGTGTGAGTTAGAGACGTTCCCTGCGATGTTTTAAAACCTCTATTTTTCCACACTCTTGCATGGTGATGAACAGTTCCAAACACATATTGACTATCAGTGTATATAGTAAGTGACTTATTTTTGAATAGCTCGCATGCCCTAATTACAGCATAGAGTTCAGCCGCTTGTGCTGAACAAGCAGGTGGGAGTGCACTGGCCTCTAACACTTCAGTGGACGTAACTACAGCATACCCGACCTTATTTTTTCCCATATCATTTTTTGATGCTGATCCATCTACATAAACAACCATTGAATCTGATATTGGGGTCTGTAAAATATCTGCTCTGGGTTTTGTTTGCTCTTCCACAACTGCTTTGCACGAATGTGGCTCTCCATCTTCCGTTGTCGGAAGAAGGGTGCTAGGGTTAAGAGGACCACATCGCTGTATAGTAATGTTTGACTGTGAAAGCAGGAGTGAGACTAAGGTCAGATGTCTAGCATGTGTGAGGAACGGAAGCGGCGTCTGCAGTAAAACTAATGAAACTGAATGTGGCACCTTCAGGGTGAGTGGGTGACACAACACTAATTCTGCTGATAATTTTACTGCTTCTGCAGCAGCTGCACATGCTTGCAAACATTGTGGAAAACCAGCTGCTACTGCATCTAATCGTTTAGAATAGAATGCTAGTGCTCTTTCCTTTGTCCCGAACGGCTGTGTTAATACCGCTTTCATATAACCTTGATTAGCATCAACACATAAGGTAAATGGTTGTTGATAATCTGGTAAGGCAAGTATCACATTTGTTTGTAGCATCATTTTTAAGTTTGTGAATGCCAATTCTCCTTCTTTTGTCCACTGAATTTTATCTTTTAAGGCCATGTCTTTCCCATAAATTAAGGTTTGCAGAGGTTGAACGAGTGCGGCATAATCAGGTAGCCATTCTCTGCAATAATTACAAAGTCCTAAGAAGGACATCATTTGCTGTTTAGTCTTTGGCTTTGGTGCCTCTTGTATTGCCTGTTTTCTAGTTTCTAATAATGATCGACCTTGTTGGGAGAGTTTATGTCCAAGATATATAACTTCCTCCCTGCAATATTGTAATTTTTGTTTTGATGCTTTATGTCCTGTATCATATAAATGCTGTAACACCAACAGTGTGGCTTCCTTACAATGCTGTTTTGTATCTGAAGCAATTAATATATCATCTACATACAGTAGCACTTGACTATGGGATGGTATTTTACAGGTACTCATAGAATATCTAAGGGCCATGGTATATACATGTGGACTTTCTGAAAACCCTTGAGGGAGTCTAGTATATGTGTATTTTTTTCCCTTATAGGTGAAACCAAATAAATGTTGAGAATCAGAGTGTAATGGTACTGAGAAAAATGCATTACTGAGATCAACTACTGAGAAGTAACTTTTATCAGGGGTTAATGAGTTGAGCAATAAATGCGGGTTGGGCACGTCTGGTGCTGCGTGTTGCACTATGTTATTAACTGGTCTTAAATCCTGCACCATGCGCCATTTCCCTGTATGTCCCTTCTGGACAGGGAAGATAGGAGTATTGCAAGTGGCCTCAGGAGCCTCTCGCAATATTCCTGATGCCAACATATCCTGCACTACAGGGGCTATACCTTTCTCTGCCTCAGGTTTTAACGGGTATTGTCTAACTACCGGGCGGTGTTCTGATTTCACAATTACTTTGTATGGTGGGAACCCCTTTACCAGTCCTACATCAGTGGGGGAGGACGACCACAACCCTTCCGGGAGGCGATCTAGATCTGGACATGATCCCCCCTCCAGAACAGAAAAAATTTGTCAGGTTGGGTCCTGCAAGTGTGTGGTGAGAGTGGTTTGAACTCTCCATCCCAAAGGGAACCGCCACACATTGTGTTTTTTGTCATAGCTCCAACAGGAGCCAGGTACGGGTTGGTAGTCATTGTAACTGTGCATGGAATCTCGTAAGAACATCTCTACATCCCTCCACTGCATCTGAGGTGGTTTTGATAGAGATACGTGTGGTGTTTCCCCTCTGAACACAGCCTGTTGTTTATTAGATAAGATGACTGAGGCAGCAGAAAAGCCAGTAGTGGAGTTAACATACAAATGTTGTAAGATAATACAAGTGTCTTGAAGGGCATGAAACGTTTTGTCATAGGCATAATCTGGTCCTGGGGTGCCTTTGTACCACATAGTGACGTGTAAGGCATCGTCAGGCATGAACTGGGTTTGTTTAGGGGACTGCTTTTCTCTAGTTTTTTGCAACAATTCTCGTGTCTGTGCAGTTCCCCCTAGGTCCAGTGACCAGTAATATTGTGGTGCTCCGGTTCCTTGCACAACATAGGCTTCCTCATTTATGATTGCTTTCATGCCAGAGTTTGTGGCAACTACACTAATGCCCATCTGTACCATAAGGTCACGGCCTAACAGATTGACAGGGCAAGAAGGGCTTATTAACACTTGTGCTTGACATTCAATCCCAGTTTCCTTATCTTTTACTGCAACTGGGTTTGTTAGCTGATGACTGTCTGTTTGGCCTCCTGCTGTTTTTATATTTATGACAGATGAGGAGTATGTGACTTCAGGAGGACTGGAGGTTAGGACAGTCCTACAGGCTCCAGTATCACACAGGCATTCGTATACTTTGCCATTTATGATTAATTTCCGACTTGGCAAAGTTCCCCACTGCCTTTCTGCTAATAGCTGACATACTGCTTGCAAATCTATTTCCTCATCCAGGAGGTCTTGTAAGGTAACCTCCGTTTCTTCCCTTAAAATGACCTCTGTTTCACCTCGGATAGTGTCGGCAACAGGGGTCTCCGAGGAGGGTCATTGGTCATTTTCGGTGGAGTTTGGATTAAATGGTCGCTTCCCTGACCTGCAGTCCCTGCTTAAATGTCCAGGTTTCCCGCATGTCCAACACTCTGTTTCCTGTGAAAACCCTCCTGTTTGTTTATTTCTTAATCTTCCTCGGCCTCTAAATCTTCCTCTTCCTCTACCTCTGAATCCCCCGCGTCCCCGAGGGTTCGTTTGCACTAGCGCTACCACGTCAGAGGCGCTGAATATTGTATCTGTCTTTTGCTGTTTCTGCGCTTTCTGTGCGTGTTGGGCATATTCTAAGGCTTGTTGGACTGAGCCAGTATTCTGATGTACCCAATGTTTGTCGAGATATTTTCGCAATTCAGGCTTTAGGCCTGCGACAAAAGCTCGTTTTAATTGTTGCTGATACACTCCTCCATCTTCCTTGTCGTGAGGAATTCCTGAATTTCCCCTGAACACCACTCGCATCCTATCCATAAAATCCTCAGGTTCCTCTCCATCTTTTTGTTTGCACTGCGCTATTCGCCCATAATCTGCACGTCTTACGAAGACTGTGTCTATCCTCTCTCGCAGGTGTTGTAATGCTTGTATGAGTTCCTGTGAGTCATGTGCTAAGACTTCATCATTATTACCATGTCCTGTGAAGTCTCCCGCTACACGTCCCCATTTATGGGTAAACAACTGTCTGAGACATCTATACATTTCCCTGCCGTTCAAATGAAAACTACTTTGTAATTCTAGGATGGCAGTCCAAAACTCGGGTACCCCTTCTTCAACCGGGGGTATTCCTTTTAAAGCCGCTGTTCTATCCTCAGCGGTCCAGGGTCTATATACTAACATAGTTTCGGGTCCTGCATTATTTGGGCCTCGATTTGGATTTGCCACTTCTACGAGGGGACACTGCCATTCTACCTCCTCTTGTTCTGTGTTATTTTTTGGATGCCATTGTACTTTAGCTGTGGCCAAATCTTTTACAGGATATAGAGAGGGATCAGACCCTCGAGTTAACATGCGAGATGGTTCCACCCCCCCCCCCCCTTGCTTCTTGTCTATCTGTGGCTGGAACCAGCGCCGGTGCAGGCACCGGAATTTGTGGGGGCGGTGGAGGAGCTGGAGGGGCAGAAGGTCTTGCTGCCGTTTCTTCGTCTAGTGTGATTAAAGCCACCTGCAGTTTTTTCTCCTTATTTCCCTTTTTCTGTTGTCTCTTATTATCTCTTAGTTTACTCTGTTCTAACCATGCATCAGAGAAAACATATTCCTTTTTTCTATCTTGGCCTTTTTTCTTATTGGTAGTCTGTAACATCTCCAGTTTTAAGTTTCCCTGTAACTTATGTCTGGAGTATGGAGTTTTCCTTCAAACCCATGTTTTTTCCTCCATCTCTGACTACTTATTTGTCCTGATCCTGGTTTATATCCTTCCATAAACTTCTCATCTCCCTCTAATTTGATTTGTTTACTCAGATTTTTTCCCATTGTTACCTTTTATTGAATACACTACAAAACATAAAAAATCCTAAAAGCAAGTCCCTGACATGAGACCTCAGGAGGACACCAACACGGCCTTCTACTGCTCACTATTAGAGCAGCGGTGTTAGTTTTCAGGGATGAAACCCGTCCTTGATCCTTCAGTCACCAGTATGTTGTTGCTTTTAGGGTGGATCGTGTAGGTTAATCTAAAACCTATAAAAACACATCCACATACATCAATATATATATTTCCAATAACGCCTACTTTCTCTCCCGGTTAATTTCGGCTAACCTCAACCACATGCATGTCTTGGCCACCTACTTATTTAGGTGCCGTATGTCTCACTTGGCCACCTACTCACTTAGGTGCCATATCTCTCACCTGTATAGTGTGCTCTCTGTTCCGTCACCGAGGTCCTTCAGACATCACCAGACGTCGAGCGCAGTTCTAACCACCGGCCTGATGACGAATTCACATCACAGGTCTTTCTTGCACCCGTCTTCGAGTGACTGCCGGCAGTTTTCGGTGTCGCTTCTCTCGGCGTACTGGAGACGTCTTCGGGGTTCCTCGGATCCGGCTCGAAGGACCAAATTCTATGTTGGGGAAAGCGCCCGGCGTTTCCACCCCAACTCCACATTTATGAGACACACACAGGTTACAGTTTTACTTGCAAGGGTACCCACACTCTCTGCAATGCAAACTACAGCAGAATGTGTTACAAAGGGTGGTTCCCCTTGACTCCTTTATTTATAGTCAGTGGGAGGCGCAAGAGTCATGCAGAATAGGGAGGTGAGAGAAAGTTCTGGTTTTGCTAAGGTGGGAATGCTATTATTAATATAATCTAAAGTATGAGGCTAGGGGAAAACAAAATAATATATATACATATTTACATTCATTGCTGATCATACAGGAGTGATAACAAAATGATTAATAACAGTTTCTTCAACCTAACAGGATCCAATGGGACTAACTGGCATGTATAGACGCGTGTAATGCAAAAGGGCTGTTTTTGGTAGCGTCTCTCGCTTATGGCCATACCACCCTGAACACGCCCGATCTCATCCGATCTCGGAAGCCAAGCAGCGTAGGGTCTGGTTAGTACTTGGATGGGAGACTCCTGGGAATACCAGGTGCTGTAAGCTTTTCTCACTTTTACTTTGTACAGGGGGCGCTCCACTTCACGATTAATTTAAATCTATCACTCCCCTTCCATTTTACTATTTTATATATATATATATATTTTTTTTCTCTCATTCATAAAGGCAGCTTTTAGAAACCGTTTTACTCTAAATACTTCCTGGTAATTCTAGGTGCTGTAAGCTGTTCGTGCCTTTATTCCACCAGGGCGCGATCTTCTCACAAACTTGAAGACTGTCACTCCCCATTCACGTTTTACAACTTATTGTTAATGATAAAGAGACAGCTTTTTACACACAGTTTTAAACAAAGTACTGATATTATTCCTCTTCAACTGACCGCTTTGTTTTCTATGCAAAAACCACTTCGCCACAGAAGACTCGATATTATTGGCATAGCAAGTTCTGCTCTTCTCCTTTCAAAACTTGCTAAAAGCTGTATTTAAAAGAACAGATTGGCCGGGGTAATTCACACCCTTCAATGCCAGCTTAATGTTTAGGTTAGTGGGAGTCACAGAGGAATTAGGGATGGAAACTTCTTTGCTGGTGGTAGAAGCGGTCTGGTGAATTTTTAGAGAGAAGAGGCCGTCGATGTTTGAATGTAGAAAATTGTTCTGGCTACAGCCTGCAGTATAGACTTGTTGGTGTGTGTAGCTCCCAGTGTTCTGACAGCGCGACGTTTTGGGGAAGCATGTGATTCAGCAGCTACCAGTGGGCTTCGTGCGGCGGAGATTTTGTGGCTGTTAGCGGAGTTGATAACAGAGGGTCGTTAAGAGAAGCCTGCATGCAGTAGGCAAAGGAGTAATGTTTGCCGGCGGGGGACGTGCGGCGATTAACCTGTGCGGTAGTGAAAAGGAGTTAAAAAGAAGGAAGTGTGCGGATGCGGAAAGAATGGAATAATTGTGGTAGGCTGCCGGCTGAGTAGTTTGGTGAATGTTTGGTGTGGGTCCGGCGCTGCCGATTGGATGGTGGGGCTGCAGTGTGAGTCAGATAAAAAAAAAAAAAAGAACATTAGTAGGATCCAATGGGACCAACTGACATGTATAGAGGCGTGTAATGCAAAAGGGCTGTTTTTGGTAGCATCTCTCGCTTATGGCCATACCACCCTGAACACGCCCGATCTCGTCTGATCTCGGAAGCTAAGCAGGGTAGGGTCTGGTTAGTACTTGGATGGGAGACCACCTGGGAATCCCAGGTGCTGTAAGCTTTTCACACTTTTACTTTATACAGGGGGCGCTCCACTTCACGATTAATTTAAATCTATCACTCCCCTTCCATTTTACTATTTTATATATATATTTTTTTTCTCTCATTCATAAAGGCAGCTTTTAGAAACCGTTTTACTCTAAATACTTCCTGGTAATTCTAGGTGCTGTAAGCTGTTCGTGCCTTTATTCCACCAGGGCGCGATCTTCTCACAAACTTGAAGACTGTCACTCCCCATTCACATTTTACAACTTATTGTTAATGATAAAGAGACAGCTTTTTACACACAGTTTTAAACAAAGTACTGATATTATTCCTCTTCAACTCACCGCTTTGTTTTCTATGCAAAAACCACTTCGCCACAGAAGACTCGATATTATCGGCATAGCAAGTTCTGCTCTTCTCCTTTCAAAACTTGCTAAAAGCTGTATTTAAAAGAACAGGTTGGCCGGGGTAATTCACACCCTTCAATGCCAGCTTAATGTTTAGGTTAGTGGGAATCACAGAGGAATTAGGGATGGAAACTTCTTTGCTGGTGGTAGAAGCGGTCTGGTGAATTTTTAGAGAGAAGAGGCCGTCGATGTTTGAATGTAGAAAATTGTTCTGGCTGCAGCCTGCATTATGGACTTGTTGGTGTGTGTAGCTCCCAGTGTTCTGACAGCGCGACGTTTTGGGGAAGCATGTGATTCAGCAGCTACCAGTGGGCTTCGTGCGGCGGAGATTTTGTGGCTGTTAGCGGAGTTGATAACAGAGGGTCGTTAAGAGAAGCCTGAATGCAGTAGGCAAAGGAGTAATGTTTGCCGGCGGGGGACGTGCGGCGATTAACCTGTGCGGTAGTGAAAAGGAGTTAAAAAGAAGGAAGTGTGCGGATGCGGAAAGAATGGAATAATTGTGGTAGGCTGCCGGCTGAGTAGTTTGGTGAATGTTTGGTGTGGGTCCGGCGCTGCCGATTGGATGGTGGGGCTGCAGTGTGAGTCAGATAAAAAAAAAAAAAAACAGGAGTAGGATCCAATGGGACTAACTGGCATGTATAGACGCGTGTAATGCAAAAGGGCTGTTTTTGGTAGCATCTCTCGCTTACG